>NC_057766.1:41987462-42300463 GCF_010389155.1 Erigeron canadensis
GAGGAAGTTTTCTGGCTCTAGATACCAAGTTAAACCAGTGATTGATGTTATTGTTTTTATTATACGATCATGAGGAGTACATGAGTATATATAATATAAGCATTTACAATGAGCACCCTCTAATATAAACTATGTGATGTTTTGTCTAATATATACTAATGACCGGGTTAAGTTTGTACTTAGTTATAAAATAAAATAAAAATTTTAATAAGTATGGATATAAAAGGATTACTTTAATTTATAAAGTTAACCTAATAAAAAGAAATATCAAACAATAAAATGAAATATAAAAAACATATAAAAGAAGACAACAACAAATTAAATACCATTCACTTGCCACGTCTCTTTTTAGTTGACAAATAATATTAAAAAAGAAAAAAAAAATATAAAACAAAGCCAACAAACACTATTCACTTGTCACATCCTTTTAAAATCGATTATATGTATGGATATAGAAATGGATTTTCTTTATGTAATATTAACAAGAACTAGTATATATGTGGCAGAAAAGAGTAATTATTGTGGTTTTGCCCCGGTGATCATGGATTTTCTACTTGCAATTTTTTTTTGATTGATGAATGTTAAAATCATGTCAAATGTAAATTTGATGAGGGGATCTTAGTTACACTATATCCATTAAAAATGGGAAAACAAATCATTTAAGACATATATCCGAGATGGACATACTAAAGTTGGGGATGGGGTGTTATCCCTTCTATCTTTTAAAAAAATTGAGTTAGAAAAAGTGTACGCTGCATAAATCATTGAAATTTTATTTTCATGTTTTTGGAAATGTAAAGGCACGGAGGTTCTCATTAATACTTCATTACTTGAGGACTTGTTTGGTGATATTTTTGTTTTCTTAAACCTAATATATACTTGAGTAAAGTTTGGATGTAAAAAATTTTGGTGTTTGGTGTATATATCAAATTTATAGACTTCATCTTCTAGTTAGGTATTTTCACTATGATCACTATGAAGAAACTAGAGTATGCGAATATGCGATACGTTTAACAGTTAGTTGGTGTTTGATATCGGGAGATATCTCACTTTGACATCTAGAGACATCTTACCATACAATGATGAAACTCTGTATGTATTTTAGACTACGTACGAGACGTAAACCATAAGCCGTTACATATGATTTAAAGAAAAGCTCAAAGATTTGTCAGTTTAGAGAGTCAAACCTAAAACATATTATAAAAACTAAGGATGTACCAGTTAAGTTGACTTTGTACATTTGATTGTCAAAGAATATCATTATATCTTAGATACACTAACTGAGCAAATGAATATAATCAAGTTGCACTAAATTTTTTTTTTTCCAATTGGGCAAAATTAAAAAATCCTTAAAAAATAATATAAAAGGCGTCAAAATGTCAACAAGGTATAGAAATTTTTTAAAAATCATTGAAAAATTTAAAAATAAATGACAAAATTTAAATTTTAAGGTGGTACGTTTGGAAGTCAGAACAATGCAACGGATGAACAAACTTCGCAAGTTGATTAAACACTATCTATAAATACAAACAGATACACATGATAAACAGTACGTAAATGATTTTACTATTTTAGTATGTTTTTAAAATTTTAATAAAGAAATTGCTGTGTTTATTTCCGACATTTAAAAGTGGATTAGCGCCGGTCTCATTGTGTAATCCAATAAGCGCGTTTTGACATTAATTTGGAGTGAAAATGAAATCAGTGACGTGATCAAGGAGATGTAGATTGTATAGAATCTTGTTGTGTGATTTCTCTTCTATTTTTACCTATGGTCGATCCCACTTTAATGTTGTAGCAGTTGCCTCTACCACTAATATAATCTAACCATCATCATCATCATCTATAATATATCTAATTAATAATGGGCCAGCATAGAACCAATAGTAACTCTAGAAACTCCCGTGTTCCCGTTCTTTTCATCCTTTCAGATTTTATTTTTTATCTTTTCTATATTATCAAGGGTTGAAACCCTAAAAATTAAACCTGAGACCTTGGGTAAACTCATCCAAAACCCACATGGTAATTAGGGTTTAATCCAATGGTTGGTTATGATTTTATCTCAAAAAACTAAGTTGCGTAAAATCTAATATTCTATGTAAATATATTATTAAAGGAAAAGGGTTCACTTTTATGTAATCTAACAATAATATAATTATTTTGAAGCTTCCAAAATCAACAGGAATCCAACAAAATCGTGAAAGTCATTTTGTTTTGTTTTATTTTATTTGAGAAACGTGAAAATATAGTATTTTAAAAAGAGACCATGATGTTGAAAAGTCAGGATTATATTGGTGTTGAACAACAAATATTTAAGTTGGTTAGTTTTGTTCCAATTGACAAAGATACTTTCATTATGACTCGGTAGGTCGTCCATCCATTTCTTGTTAAAGTTAATTTTTGTTTATCAAGTACTAACAAATTTTATCTTTATTTGACAAGTATAGTTTATCTAATGCTTTTTCATAACTACTTTTTTGTTAATATAGCACAACATAAAACATGACATAATTTTCTTTTTCGTTATTATTTATCTAAGATGAATGCCCCATTTATGTCTTTGTACAATTTTATCTTTAATGATGATGTGGGTTTTGAAGTTATCACGTTTAATACGCTAAATGAAACTCTTAATGTAGATAAAAAAAAATTGTATTTTTTTATATCAAAAGTCTAATTTTATAGTAAGTGTATAAATATTTAATGCACCTTAATAAAAACCCTATAAATTCGTCTAACAAAACCTTTTGTAATTGGAAGCGTGAATGAAGAAATAATAATACCCTTAAAATTGGTTAAATTTCGATATATATTATTTTATCATTCGTAAGTAAATATAAATAATGTCCACTTTTTATATTAACAAAACAATGTTTTAACAATTATAAGTTGTGCTTCATATATCGTCGTAACTTTTAATGAGTATATTTCACACATATTTATATAAGGGACCCTTTATATAATCTGTTGATAAAAAAATGTTATTGCAAAATTCACACAATGGTTTAATGTGAAGGGGGATGTTGGAATTAACTAGTAAACGTGTTTGTTGAATTTGAACTTTGATTTATGGGTGTTTGTTGAATTTGAACTTTGATTTATGGGTATGATTAAGCTTTTTCAAACATTGTTACACTAGTTTCACAAAAGGTTTTTTAACAAATGAGGTTTTCAAAACATTGAAAAAAATTGAAAATGTTAACATATCATTTTAATAATCCTTTTGCTAAGATAACCTTATGAAATTAATAATACATCAATTCTTATATATATGGATTGGGTATTGTCAAACAGGTATTAAAATAAAACAAATAAAATAAGATCTTGATCCTTAAATCATGGTTAGATTGAAGCACGAAGATTTACGAAACAATTAATACACAACAATTTTAATGATGCACGGTAATTTTCAGTGAATAGAAATCTATTGTTTTATTTGTTTTACTTTAATAATTGTTTTATTTTACCTAAAACTTATATATATATATATGTATATATATATATATATTTAGATTTATATAATCCGTTGATAACAAAATGTTATTGTAAAATTCACACTGCATGCAGTGGTTTGATGTGAAAGGGGATGTTCGAATTAACTAGTAAACGTGTTTGTTGAATTTGAACTTTGATTTATAGCCGGACGTGACATCCCAAACACAAACGATGTGAACAAGCACGACGACATCAAGAAACCTGACTTGCTCTTCTACCATGATCGTAGGTACCTAATTCCGGGTGTGGGAAGAGGTATTAAACCAAACACGTTTACTAGTTAATTCCAACATCCCCCTTCGCATCAAACCACTCGTGTGAATTTTACAATAACATTTTTTTACCCTTTTTTTTTATTGAACTATACAAAATAGTGTTAGCAGGTTCTTAACATGTACTTAACATGTGCACCTGTTAAGTTTCGTGTCGTGTTCGTGTCCAGTAAAAATGACACGAATTCAAAACAGGTCGTGTTCGTGTATACCCTTAACAGGTTCGTATCTTAACAGGTTTAGTGTGACCTGTTATACCACCCTTATATATTAGTCTTGAAAGAAAATTATAGAAAAAACTCAAGAAATAATAAATTCTTATTAGGCTGGACTAGTCACTAGACTATTACAAGTCCGGTTTAAAAACTATGGGCCTGATTCCTTGGGTACTTAAAATTAACATCGTAACAACCAACAAATGATCGTATATGACGTATCGATGTCTTTAAAATTTCGTTGTCACGTGTAAAACTCATGATAGGTGAACTCAATCCGAAATAATCCACTTGGCGTCTTTCGCCACACGTAAACACTAACCAAAAATAAAAATGAAAATAACTTAATTATTAAAAAAAAAGGAAATAAATATTTCCACTCGATAAGACCATCGTGATTGCCGTAAAAGTGTGTGAACTCCGGAAACAACCACAGCTCCGCCATTGACCCCCCGCCATAAAAATTATATTCACCTTCAAAACTCAAATCACACTTTCATCTCACACACATACACATACTTATATATACTTATATACGTATATATACTACAGTAATATACATCAATGATGGGATTTGAGAATCAGGGCTTTGAAGAAGCCCAACGTGAAGAAATGGAATCACTCGTTCTTAACGACGAAGACGATAATAACAATAATAAAGATCACGATGATAATAGTCCGTTATCCAGATCTAACGGTAACAGTAACGGAGACGGTAATTCAAGTCATCATCCGTTATCCTCACCGTTACCTTTTGCTGAAATACCTACTTCCGATTATAATGATAACGATCCGTTATCATCTCCGTCAAACCCTAACTCTTTCAATTCCTTCCTTGAACCACCGTCTTACGCCGATGCAGTTTTCCGATCGTTTGACGGCAACCACGGGAAACAAGTTAACGGTTACGGCGGCGTGTCCACGTCATCTAGTTCGGAAAATTCGGAGTATGTGAAGATTTCGGTTACGGATCCACAAAAGGAGCAGGATCTGAATAATTCGCTTGTTCCTGGAGGTAATAATTTTGTTACTTATTTGATTACTACTTGGACGAATTTACCGGAATTCAATGGAACTGAGTTTAGTGTTCGGAGACGGTTTAAAGACGTCGTGACGTTATCTGACCGGTTATCGGATTCATATAGAGGTTATTTTATACCGTTAAGGCCCGATAAGAATGTTGTTGAGAGTCAGGTTATGCAGAAACAGGAATTTGTTGAGCAGAGGAGAATGGCATTGGAAAAGTATTTAAGGAAGTTAGCTTTGCATCCTGTGATTAGGAAAAGTGAGGAGTTGAGAGTGTTTTTGCAGGTGCAAGGGAAATTGCCGTTAATGAAGACGACTGATGTGGCTTCCAGGATGCTCGATGGAGCGGTGAAGCTGCCAAAACAGTTGTTTGGGGAGTCTGTTGTGAGTGCGGCTGTTGATCCTAGTGATGTGTCGCAACCTGCGAAAGGTGGGAGGGATTTGTTGAGGTTGTTTAAGGAGTTGAGGCAGTCGGTTACGAATGATTGGGGTGGGACAAAGCCGCCGGTTGTGGAAGAGGATAAGGAATTTTTGGAAAAGAGGAAGAAGTTGCAGGATTTTGAGACAGAGTTGAGTAATGTATCTCAGCAGGTTTGTTGTTTGTCCTTTTAATGTTATGAAGTTAGCGGGTTATTCATATTGACTTTCATGTAATTGATTCTCGGCTGATCATTTGATTGTTCAATATCTGCAATGTGCTAATGATATGTTTAAGAGACCGACACAAATATTAAAATGTATCCACGTAAATCTTTACTTGCAAGATATTTAATTTAAAAAGTTTAGGTTTAAAGGTGAGAACTTTGGAATAGATTTTCACAGACTGTTTTTGATATTGATACAAACTCATCCCTTAATAGGCTCGCATCATGCTATAAGCTAGGTGTAGAACTCACCCCCACAAGTTAGCTCAAAGGAGTAGGGGACATCTAGGCTTATAAACCACCAACCAATCCCATACTTGGCCGATGTGGGATCATATCAATACCCCACCCTTTGAGCCAACGTCCTTGTTGGTCACGGTTGACACCCTTCTCTTTGGGTCCAAGCCACCACTCCTTAGGCCACCATTCCGAGTGTTGGAACCTCAAAAGGTAGGGCGTCTTTGATACCAATTGATATGAACTCATCCCATAATAGGCTCGCATCATGCTATAAGCTAGGTGTAGAACTCACTCCCAAAAGCTAGCTCAAAGGAGACCAATCCCATACTTGGCCGATGTGGGATCATATCAGATGTCACATTTGCAGTACGGCATAAACTGCTCAAGAATTCTAGCAAGTTATTTGTTCATTTATATTGATACTATATTATAAAGCAAAAAGCCTCTAGATTTTCAACATTGAAATTAAATTTTCAATATTGATTTTAAGTACCTCCCTAAAATGCCCCCTTATCAATTCTATATTTACCTAAAATAACTATATTAACCTTTCTCTCGCCTCAAATCTCAACTAATCATTTTTTTCTCCTCCATAAATCATTTATTCCTCCAATTCATTCAAAATCTTTTATTTCAAAAACCGTACATCGATAAATCATAAAAATTATATGGGTGTTCTTAAAATTCCATGCTCTTTCATCAGAGATGTCATTCGATATACTTTCGACGAATTAATAAATCCAAGGGCGGATCTCGTACGGCTAAGGCATTTGGCTATCACACTCTATGACCTATCACTTCCTATGACCTATCACCGCATCATCTCACCGCCGCAACGCGCGGGTACTTGCTCTCGTATATATGTATATATATATAATATTGATATAGATATAAATGTTTGTCAGAGAGAAAATTGTTCATTTCTGGCTCACATTCTAGATATTCCATTACAATGGTGCAATATAGAATCTTGTAAAATACAGGACGCGCAAACGTAAAACTACATTTTAAAAGCAATTGCCATGTTAAGGAAGAAAGTCAATGTCATGATAAATATTTAGTGGCCTTTAAGTTAATAAATGTTTATTGTTTTGATCTCTCATCTCTGGTGAAATTCGGGCATATTGCATGTATATCTTATATTTATTACATTCCATTTTCGTTATTGCTTCTTATTTTGAGTTTTTATCTCACAAGACCAAAGCCTTCACTATATCATAATAAATTCATTATTAGTAAGTAATAGGTGGCCAAGGCTCATATCTTGGTCAACCGTCAGTGTACTTATACCTTTAATATGAGTTTTATTTACTTACCAGATTTTTGTAATAAAGAGGTAATAACATTTGCTACTGTGTTTTGCCTGATATTATATGTCATATTTACAGTAGTTTGAGCTGGAAATATGTGATACGAGCGTTAACGTGTTTCAGTATTGAGATAAAGACATTTTCTTGTGGCACTGCAGGCTGAATCTCTTGTTAAAGCTCAGCAAGACATTGGAGAGACACTGGGCCAATTAGGACTAGCATTTGTCAAACTAACAAAGTTCGAGTCTGAGGAAGCTATGTTCAACTCTCAAAAGTTGAGAGCTGCAGACATGAAAAATGTGGCTACTTCTGCTGTTAAAGCCAGCAGGTTGTACCGGGAGTTGAATGCACAGACTGTCAGACATTTGGTATATGCTATATATTTCACTCAGCTTATCACATCTTTTATAGCAATATTAAGGAGTGATAGGGGTTTTGATCATGATAATGTGATATACTGGTATTAAAAAGCCAGAATATAACGAGCTTGTAGAAGATAGTGTTTGGATATACTCATGGTGCTTGAAGCAGTTATAATCGAATAATCATATTTTCTTATATATTGATTTATAAATAAAGTGACCAAATTGAAAGTTTTTGTGAACAGTGGGAGAATTTTATTTTAGGAATGTGAGAAAAAGTCTACCAAGTTAGGTTAATTGAAGGCAAATAGGTAGAAATGGACACCCTTCAGTGTTACATTATGTTGCAACTGGTATAAAGCTGATTATTTAAAGTTGATTATATGACCATTAATTAATCAGATTATTAGGGGAAGAATATTGTGATTTCAGTTCACAATAAATCAGTTCCAAAATGCAAATCCAGCATTCCAGCTGCCCTTTTACTATGCTCTTTTCAGCCTCAGTTAAATTCGAACCTTGTACTTATTGTTTATCTTACTGCAGGATAAGCTACATGAATACCTTGGAGTGATGTTAGCCGTGAATAATGCATATGCAGATCGGTCAAATGCTCTGCTTACTGTACAAACTCTTCTATCAGAGCTGTCAAATTTAAATGCTAGGATTGAAAAGCTTGAAGCAGCTGCATCCAAGATATTTGGTGGTGACAGGTCTAGAGTTAGGAAAATTGAGGAGTTGAAAGAAACCATGAGAGTTACTGATGAAGCTAAAAATTGTGCAGTTAGAGAATACGAACGTATAAAGGTACTTGTTTTATAGTCTCAGAATCTGAGCGTCAAGATCCAGTTTGTTTTTTTTTTTTCCTTATATGGGCGTTGTGATCTGTGAACGTGTTACCCTCTGTAGGGATTTTATGTTTACAATGGAGCACCTAACCTTACTGATTTTGTTCGTTGACATGTTTACTAATGACTGCTTATACAGGAGAATAATAAGAATGAGCTCGACAGACTGGACAAAGAAAGACATGATGATTTCTTTGGCATGTTGAAAGGATTTGTTGTTAACCAGGTACAAAAGTTCATCTTCAATAAGACAATAAGAAATATCAGCATCAGACTTTTCCGAAAATAGAATTTCTAGGTTGAAATAGTATTTGCGGTCAAAATATGAAACCTGAAATCTTTTATCCAATATCGACCAACCTTTTTCTATTGGTCCATCCTAGCCGATTTCTGTAAGCAACTGAGTTTCCTTTCTCTTGTTCAGAATGCAGAACCCCAGTAGTTGTATTCCAGTCATAACCCAGTTTCCAGGCATAACCCAGCAAACCATTGTTCCAAAATCCAAAGTGATGCGCTAAATCTATATTTCATCTCAGAGATGGCAATCAATTTTCTAATTTGGCATTTGAATAAATTGTAGCCAGCTTTTGATTAAATTTACCAATTTGGTATGCTTACTTACAGCAATTTTTTAAGTTGCTGCTTGACCTGTTTTCGATACCCAGCTTGAATAGAAAGGATGCTGTGATGTTGTAGTCACGAGCACAACTTACTTGACAGCAGTACATTGTTTTCATAATTGCAGGCAGGATATGCAGAGAAGATGGCAAATGTGTGGGAAACAGTGGCGAATGAAACAAGTGGATACGCAAAAAGCTCTTTAGGGTGAACTAGGTTTTGTGAGCTATGTTATGGGTTAATTTTCCTAATAACATCCTCGTGTACCTTTTTATGTATAATTCAAGACTCAAGATAGATTATCTTACAAACAATTTTACAAATTGCCCTCCTTTTTACCAACCCCATTTTATTTGACAGATTGGTAAATTTATGACGTCAATAACTCATAATTGTGACTCCGATTTGTTGTTTTTTCTTAATTAATGCATTGGCTTTCAACTTTGGATCCCAAGTGTGTGCACTTCTACTTTAGGATTGGGGCGAATCAACTTATTATAGTCCATTGTTTGTGAACTGGAAGTGGTGTGCATCTGCAACGGCAGGTCTTTTGGTTCAAATGTTAAATTATAGGTAGCATGCAAGTCAACGGCTCTGTCATTTCATCAATAATTTAAAAATCTCAATTTTGATGTCAATTTGATTTGTTATATTCCTTTTCAACATTTGGTCTCAAATTGCAGCAGTGCACTTATCTATGTTATGATGGGAGCGAATTGAGTCCTTTCATACTTGCATATACTTATAATAATATATCTTATGATCTGGTGAATCGATTTAAAGCTGCATAGTAATTCGTTTTGTAATGACGAAGAAGCCATGCGAAGGCATTTTTAAAGATAAATGCACATTTAATGGTATATATGGCGTCGGCAACCAATAATTCTTTGGGATTGGAAGGAGACCCAGCTTAATGTCATAATTATACCATCATACAGATTACAGAGGAACAGGGCCATTTTTATGGTGAATTTCGAACAATGCTGTATGTGAAATAAGGTCCATAAGAGAATCCATCTTGAATTCTTGATATGTAATGTCTGGTTATGAACTAATTTGGCCAACTAACTTAACCTCATCTTTTGTACCTAGATACCAATAGAAAATTTGCAGTTTTTTTTAAATCTCTGGTTCCTGCCATTTTATCACGAAATATATTTCAAATGTCCTAAACACCCACAACCAGTATCCAGAACATTATAGCAAACTAATCTATAACACGCTAGCCCTCTAGCAGTTCATAGGGAAAAATACATGACTACCAATTACTAAAATGAATGATAATCTACGTAACAATTGCGACAGAACACGATGCAATAGCCAAACCACACAATGGAAGATACACATCAAAACTTTGGAATACGATCACGAACAATATCTATATACGTGAAAAATTGAAGTCCATGCAAAACATCATCTTCCAAGATTATGAAATAACTTTCAGACGCGACGCAATTGATACTTCAGTTTTTCGCAAATAAACATCGTTCTTGCTGAGTTGCAGAAAAATCAGAGAGAAAACACCAACAGATGCCAAATAATGAAAGATCTTGCATAAACAATGCGAGTAACAAGACAATTTGATGCGAACAGATATTTATAATCTGTACAATCAGATTCATTCATATAGGCATATCACAAATATCATAACCATAAGTTGAGATCTATGGTTTCAAACATACATCTGTTTCGCCTCGGTTAGACTACTGAGTTCTTAAATGCAGAAACAATAAAATAAAGAAAGCAAACACATCAATAGTAAGCAAAACCGTGAATTAAACTATTAAACCCACATTCCTCATTGCAATAGTATTGTACATAGAAATCGACTAACCTAGGTCAGACAAACTCTTAACCAATTTTCTGTAACAAAAATTATCTGATCCAATTCAATATCTAGCCAATCAACAGTACATTTAGAACTAGCAAAACGTACAATCTATTAATAAGTTTCACCTCGATTTTCAAACACGCGCCACTGACGGAGGAATAGAGGCGCCAGTAGTAGTTGCTCCGCCGAGGAAGGAAAGCAAACCGGCATTACTCTGATCTTGATCATCCAAAAACAAATCCTCTGGAACTCTAAACGCTCCATGAACAAAAATAATCGCTAATCCAACTAAAACAGCAGAAATCACAAGCGATCCAATACTCGTAAGGAAAACAACGATTACAGTGAGTACGATCAAAAGCCCTAGGGTTTCGCGATCGGAAAATGTACGGCCGAAGATAACTAGCGGCTGATCGGAAGTACGGAACATGTAAAGGAAGATCCAGGCAGCGAGGAGAGAGAGAAGGATGATAAGAGAGTAAGGATGAGTGACAAGAGAGAAAGCGAGAATCACGGAGAGTAGAGCAGCGTAGTTGATTTTGAAGTAAGATAAGTTTTTACGGATGCGTGACGTGGCATCGGATAAGGATTCCGGACGGGAAAAGGCGGAGCGGTCAACGAGTTCGGTCCATGGTCGGCGGTCGGCGAGGGAGTTACTGATGGAGGTGGAGATGCGTGAGATGAAGGAACGAAGTGCCGGAGTGGCGATTGACGGTGGTTGTGTGGTGGTGGTTGTGGAATTAGGGTTTGAGATTGGGAGGGAGGATTGCGGTTGAGATGCCATAGTGTTGTAACGGAATGAGAAATCAGTTGACGCCGGTGAATATTGTGTGAGTTGTGAGTCGTTATCATATATTTATATGCGACCTACAAAATTACCCCATGAACTTCTATACTGTATGAGATATTAGTCCCTCGACTTAATAATATATCCGAAGTTAGTCCCATAATTTATTAGATGATGCAAAGTTACTAGACTCATAAATGGATGAAGTTTTTCTAATTCAATTTATCCATATTCCAGACCCGGTGGTAATATCTGAAACCATATACCACTGGATTGGGGATCAATCTGGTTGTTCAGGTAGGTCTGAGGGAGGGTACTCGTTTGGTATTTAGACAAAACCTGTTTAGTTACTCAATAACAATCACTTGATTATTTGTTCCAAAACCACATTTGAAATATAACATTATAATATATATGTTAAGTAACCTTATTTATACTCCATCCGTCACACTAGAAGGGTCATTTTTTTAATTTTCGAAGTCTAACATTTGCAACTTTGACCTCAAATAAATTTATTTGTGTTACATAATACTTGATAAAAGTTATATGAATTGATAGTGTTTTATATATGTTTTTTAATGGTATAACTTTTATCAGGTTTTATATAATAAAAGAAATATATAATTAAGGTCAAAGTTTAAAAATAATGACTTTAAAGATTTAAAAATAAGACACTTTTAATGAGATAAATTATTATCCGCACGAGTCACGATCCTATCTAAACTCTTTAATTAGTTATCTATGTGTCAATGATGTCTAAACGTCTAGCCTAGCTGGTCAGATACATTTCCAATTATCTCTTATATTTTAAAATATCTCCACTATCCTCTTTAGATTTATTACATTTCCACCAATTATCTAGCTACATCACTCGTCGTCTCTATCACCATTAGTCGTCGTCACTATCACACCGTCATCACCACCACTTTCGACATATCACGTGGATTTTGTGCTAGTAAAGACTTATGACCACCAAGCCTCCTGATAAAACCAATATAAAAGTGACAATGCTCGTTTTTTTTCCAAGCATACAACCAATTGCCACCTAAACAACTAACCGTCACTTACTCATTTTGTTGCCACTATCTCCCCTTTGGCCGATATTTATCTATAATATAATTAAAAGAGGGAGTTGGGGTACACTTGACACCCTTAATTCTCCTCTTTGAACCTAATACTCACTCCTTATTAATCATTTATTTTTTTAATATTTATTTAATAGTTATATTTAAAAGAATTTTACATTTTCCTATTATAATTATTGAGAACAAATACCTCAACGGCTCATCATATTTATTTTATGATCTATAGTTATAAACTTATAATTTGATCGTCTATGCTATTTAATTTTTTTTAATTATAAACTTATAATTTGATCGTCTATGCTATCTAATTTGTTTTAATTTGTTTATGCTATTTTAATATACTCGTATCATTTAACTTCACTGACAATGCTTTTTACACTTTATATTATTAATGGAAAAAAAAACTCCTAAAAGTTATTACGTATTATTTTATCATCTATCCATCCATAATATAACTAAAAGAGAAGGTTGAGGTACACTTGACATCTCTAATCTTCCTCTTTGAGCTTAATCCTCTCTTTGTGGCCATCTATCTATAACAATATAACTAAAAGAGGGGGTTGGAGATACACTTGACACCCCTAATCTCCCTCTTTGAGCCTAATTTCATCTCCTTATTAATCCTCTAATTTTTAATATTTATTTTATAGTTATAGTTATATTATTAAGGCCGACCTTAAAAGAGTTTTTCTTTGTATATACTTTGTTCATATTTAATGATGATTATTATTATTTAACATTGAATTCGTATGTTATTATTATTATATTCATCTCTTTTAATTTAGTTTGTTGTCTATTATAGGTTCATTATGACTTTCTCCTCAACAACAAAAATATAAGACCACATTAGTTAATCTTGAAGATCTTAAGCGAACACATGTTAACCATCATCTGCGACTCCATATTGTGCATGTATGAACTGTTTCGGAGTGGAAAAACCAAAGAAAATCAAAACGTTCGAGATGGTCTTTGTTGATGAATTGGTATGTATTTTACAAGTTATATATTTTGTTGCAAATTTTTTATTTAACTAAAGTTGAAAAAAAGGGGTAATCTAGAATCACTATTTATATGAAGTTAATTTTCATATGTTTTTTCTTTAGCTTTCGTAAGTTGTGATATTGATCATATTGATGGTTGCTCGAATCATACTTTTACTGTGTAAATTTTAAATCGTCTAAGTTGTGCATCTCTCTTTTTTAATCAAGTTGTGCATATCACAGGCATTTTATATATTTTTTAATTAATTTTATCAAATATCTATTTAATATACTTGAATTCCAATTTTTTAGTTTTGATTAATAAATTTTGAGACTACCAGTCTATCGGACGAGCCTGAGCACTAATTTTAATATATATTAATATATATATTAAAAACAAAAGTATGAGAGTTCGTGCAAATAATAGTAACGGACCATTTTATTTCTTTGGACCTGTTTTCATTTTCTTAATGGGTCAATTTTTATTTTCTTAACGGGCCAACTTCAGTTTTTTGGACTTGTTTTATGTTCTTAATTTATATTACATTGAACCAACCTAATTTATCATTATCACATTCCATTGTGAAGGACATAGATAAATTAGGTTTGGCGAAATGTGTACGCCAAAACAAATTATTTATTATAAAGAATACATTATAATTAATTAAGTGGATAAATTATATTGGATATTTCTGTTACTATATTATTACAAGAGTACGTTCTTATAAGAACCATAAACGTCATTGATAGTTATAAAATTTGAGACTTGTATAAATCAGAAAACGACGTTAGAAGTTTGTATATTCTTTTTCATGAAAAGTTGGAGAGATGTTTTGAATAGAAAAGATCAACATGTTACATGCACTCTTATCCCTCATACAAACTCACAAAGTATAGTCAATTCGGTCTCGGCTCCTATATGCAATGTAACTTGAATTAGACCCCCAGCCTTAAAACTCCGCTTAGGTTGTGTTCCTTTAAAATTTTTTTGTCTAATTTTCTAAAAATTGGAGAGTATTTTTAATTTCTGGGATACAACTGAATTTATTTTTAGTTCATTCAATAGCAACATACTTTATTAGTAATGGCTAAAAAGATATCAGCAAATAAGAACAAAATAACAATTACAATTTCAAAAGAGGTTTTTTAATACACAAGTCTCATACAAAATTCTTTTTTTTTTTTTTTTTTTTGAATATACTAATTAACATAGTATTCAAGTAATACTTAAAAATTTGATTTGAATTCTATTAATTCATTCCGTTAATTTTAGCATTTGAATTCTCACATGTCGGTATCAAATTTTTATGCATATGTCTATACTTATCGTATCAATTTTTTTTTTCCGTGTTAGGTTAAGGATGATCGTGCATGATGAGACTACAATATGACCTAACTTAAACCTTAGACCTTTGGATATACAAGCATTAGATAGTATTAAATTGATGTGATATTTAGCATTAACAAGAGTATGTACATGATTAGAATTTTGTTGTCTAAGTGCATCTTTAATGATTAAGTTGTTGTGTAAAAATATTTTTATAATAAGTTACGGAAAAAAGCTTTTACTTTAATGATAAAAACTTCTGAATTACCTTTTAACAATAAAACCATTATTTTACAATTACATATAGATGAGAGAAAGTGTTTATTTTCATCTATAGATTGAAGAACTTCAACCGATTCAATAAAAAAACATATTCTTCAATGATAAAAAAAACTTTTGAAAGATTTGTTTTAACACAAAAAACTTTTAACTAAACTATATATCATTGAAGATGTTCTAGCAATTAAGGATATGACCATCATGTCGTGGTCGTATTTCAATCAGCCATGCAATAATCTTTTCACTTATGAGTTAATGTTCTGTTCTTTTCATAAAATCATGTTCCTTTTGTCTAACTGTAAAAGCAAATGCAGCGGGATCGGAGTACAATACATTCATTTTCAGATGTGAATTTCGTGCACGCCAACTTTTTGTACCATATTGTCAATAGGTTTTTAGCATTCGACTTATCATGGATCAAGATCAATATATATAAACTAGCTAGTTTTACACTTTTACAACAATTACTGCTTGCCATGAAACTTCCAAAACTTTGCTCACTGCAATCAATGGAAAAGAATTTGACTTTTCCTTTTTTTTGTTATGTTAGATTAACTTAAATATTTAAAAAAAAAAAAAAAAAACCCCTCATACTCGATAAAATTTTTTAAAACAAACGGTCCATTAAGTGTTGTACCTTCAGGGTAGCGGGGACCATTAATTTACGGATATGATTCAAAAGTTGTTTTTGTAACCGTTTCGAACGAGCAAGCAAAGCCCAAGAATCATATTCTTAAAGCATTTTTTAAGTTATGCCGTAACTTAAGCACTATCACATATTCACATACCCACTATCCAATATTCATTGTGTATTTCACCAAAGCACTAGAATGACCTTATTGGCTCTGATAACTTTTTAAGTTATTACCCCAAATTAATAATTGGTAATTTTCAATTTTCGGATGATCTAGTGTTCAATCCGTAACAATATGTTTGGCCATATCTTATACGTCAGTAGTAAAACTTTTAATATTAGATAGATTATGAATATCAGGCATAGATAATAGAAAAGGTTAATCATATATCTCAATGCATGGTTTCAAACCTTTCGAAGAAATTAAAGAAAAAAGAAAGGAAGAATGAATGAAGGTTCATGGCCTGTAACCTGTTTAAAGCAAATCAATATGCAAATAGTAGCTATTACCACAAACAATTTTATCTCGAGTCTTGAAGCATGTAATCGATCACCCAGATTCTAATTAAATAAAACATTTATTTATTTTGAATATGACATTTTATTGTGGAATATCATCATTATCTAGTGTTATTTAGAAAAAAAAAATGTAGTGTTATTTAAACATAATTAAGCTTTCTAAATAAAACGTAAAATTAACAAATTCGGTAAACCTCACAAAAATACACCGACATATATGAAAGCACAAACCTTAGTTAATCTAGTTTGCCGTGAGTCTCTCAATAGATCAAATCAAATCAAAGTGACGGGATAATCATATCGTGGGCTCATGGCATGTTGTAGGCCAGATATCCTAGGTCAACTTTGTGACATGAAGATTAATTATGTGAAGCAATATAACAATATTGATTCTCTTTGATTTGATGATTTTGAACGGACATTTGTCTCTTTTATTAAAAAAATATAAGAATGTAAAAGAGAAAAAATACTTGTTACATACAATATTCTTTCGACAAATTAATCACTTAAAATATTTATAATACTCTCATATTCAATAATACTTATATTAGGGGTGTTCATTATTTGGATTAACCAAATAACCCACTCAATCCATTTGACATGTGTATTATTTGGATAGGGTTATTCGGATTTGGTTTGGTGTTTGGGTGAAACCGATTAAAGAAGTCATTAAATGGTTCGGTTTTGGTTTAGATAAATTACAATTGGGTCCCAACCGAAACCAAATTAAGCATTTAACATTTAATAAAAACTATAATAGCTTAATCTAAATGACATAAATACAACTCTAATTTTGTAAATACGTTAAACCTAAAAGTAAAAATACACATATTTATTTCAATAACCTCACATGAATAAATAAAATGGTGTGCATTGAAATTCGGTTTTTATGATTATTCAAATATATTGAATCAAAGTTTGAAAGCGGTTTTTATTTGGGTAATCCAAAACCCAACCAAATAACCCGAATTTTATTTGGGTGGTTTGGATTGAGTGGCCACATATATGGATTGGGTATTGGGTGGTTTACTAATTTTAAAAAAACCGATTAAGCCAAAACGAATAACTCTACTCCCCCAAAACCCGACCGAATGAACACCCCTAACTTATATTACCCTCATCCGCCGGTCACCACCATCAGTCACTACACACCTCTCACATCTTGTCGTCACCATCATCAGTCACCACTCACCTCTCACATCGATCTCGCCGTCGTCATTTGATCCGTCACATTACGTGTGTACGTCACCTGCTTGTACCAGAACAGACCTCTAGCATAACCGTAAAAGAGACAAATACGTAAATTAAAGACAACTACTAGAATAAAAAAAGAGATTCCAATGAAGCTAGAAAAGTACGACTTCCCATGAGCTAAACTGAACACATGTTACATGAAGCCACAAATAATGCAAAGAGATCTAATTAACCAATATTCAAATTTTTTAATCTCCCGCATGATCCATGAATATCCAATCCACTCTTAATTTAAAGCACTATATGAAGAAAAATAGTTTTTTTTGGTACCAAATATACTCCAAATCTTAAAACACAAATCCTGCGAGTATTTAATTAAGTCTCAAACTTTAAGTACAAAGACCTTTTAATCGGTGGAGGTTTCGTTAGATTCGCCCTGTTTTCAAATGATATGCATATATAGTTACTGTTGTATATATTGAGACTTATTTTTTCATTATTAATGCATTCGACTTTTGACGGTACAGAAGACTCACACGTTAATTATCATTATAAGACAATATATTTAAAAATGAACAGTTTGTGTAAAAAAATCTACACAACATAATTTCCAAACAGGACCAAACTGGCGGTCGGTAAATTTGTAAATTTGATCTCAAGTTAGATACATTATGCTTACTAGTTTAACTAAAGTTTTCAAACAAGTATATTTAATGGACCAACACACACGACCAATTATATCGCGTTAAGTAAACACAAAAAAGGTCTATGACATAAATATGAAATATCCAATTAACTTGATCAGGCCAGTAAAGCTGGTTTCTCTCTTTCTGCTAAACTCGGTGATATTTGGAACAATGGTAATTGGCTTTGGCCGGTTACATGGTATAACCTCTTTCCGGTCCTTATCTAGATTCTTGCTATTCAATTGGATGCTAATAGGGACTTGCTAATTTGGAAAGATAATAATGGTGACATTACTCCATTTTCGACAGGAGGGGTATGGAATACTATTAGAAGACGTGAACGGGTGGTGTCATGGCACAAGTTTATTTGGTTTTTTCAATGTATACCACGTCACTTGTTTCTTATGTGGCTTATTGTTCACAGGAAGTTAAAGACTCAGGATATGCTAAAACATTGGGATGTTGGAGGCAATATGAACCTTAATCTCCAATGTTGTGCCCTGTGTTAAAAGGGTCCGGATTCTCATAACCATTTCTTTTTTGAATGTGTCTTTTCTACACAGGTTTGGAGTAATCTAAAACATTTAGTAGGAATGGGCCAAGTGACCGCAAAGTGGAGTGATATAATGGCGCTCCTAACTTCACGAGCTGCTTCAAGATCAGCCAAAAGTGTCATTGAAAGGTTGCTTATAGCTTCGACTGCCTACTTCATTTGACAAGAACGCAAAAATAGGCTATTCTCCAACAAAGCAAGACATGTTGCTCAAGTGCAAGAGATTATCAAATCAACGACTAGATGTAGAATAGCTTCACTAAAATTCAAAAACACACCAAGAGTTGCTCAGATGCTCGAGGTGTGGAGATTGCCTACTAGCATCATGATTGAAGATTTTACAGGCGTGGTTCAAAGATAGTTTATATGTCGACCACTGTTCAGTATTGTTAGATGAATTGTAGTTCATAGTTTATACTTGGCGGCTACCTATAGCTTGTTTTACATATATATGGGATGTCATATATATGACTGAAATGGAACTCTTTCATTTCATTTGTACCGAACTTTTTGATGTTATGAAATAATATACTCATCGGGGTAATATTCCCATTACCCAAAAAAAAATATACTTAATCATCCATCGGTCTACCTTAATTTTGACCGTTCTCTCATGTTACCTCTCTCTCTCTCTCTATATATATATATATATATAGGGTGACAATCAAATGAGAACCAACTTAAAATGAAAACAAATGAGAATACTTAAAAACTACATTTTGATGCATTAAAAGTCCATGGATCCATTAAAATCGAAAAAAATCACGTTTTTTGTTGGATGCATCATTTTGATAATATGCATCCAAGATGGATGCACAAAATAAAAAACGTGATTTTTTCGATTTTGAAGGATCAATGTGTTGTTAAACACTTAAATAATGATAATTAGTTATGCACTATGTTAGTTTTATGGACTTTTAATGTATCAAAATGATGTTTTTAAGTGTTCTCACCGTTCTTATTTTAAAAGTATTCTCACCGGAGTGTTACCCTATATATATATATATATATATATATATATATATATATATATATATATGTTATATAAAAATTTATTAACTAATCATGCCACATTCATATACTCATATTTCTGTGTGTGCATGTTTGTGTACACACTCTAGCGTGTTCAAACTAGTTTTTCCTTAAGATCAAGCACTCTAGCGCTAGTATATATATATGTTCTTATCAATAATTATTCCACATCCTCTTTGAATATAATACCCAAAATTAATTAATGGCCCCTAATTCTTCATTTCCTGATATATGGGGTTGGATCCAAAACTTGCCACCACCAACACAATGGCAAACAAACACCAAATTCATATGCATTTGTTCTTCATCAACTTCATCTCAACCTTCTCTTGAACTCTCCATTTCCAAAAACCCGATTCATCCTTCGTCTTTACATTTCTCCATTCTTGCAAATTTCAACTTGCCCGTCTCTCTTTGGACCTCTAAACCACTCAAATCCACCACCACCAACACTCCAATTCTTGCCATCGATATCTCCAAACTCTTGACAAATATAATTAAAGATATCCTTAAATACACCCCCATAAAAAACTCCAATTCTTTCCTTAAACTCCCCGACCCGAATTCCATTCCTGATCTTAAAGACATAGTTAATTTCTTGTTTCTTGCACTTTCTTTTGTTGTATCTATATATGAAGCACCCGAAGATATCCGGTGTGACTCTATAAACACTCTAAAAGAAATATTAGCTTGTTCATGGGCAAGAGAAACATCTAAAAAACTAATGATGTTAATGGGGTCCACCGCGGAAGAACAATGGATGAGATCCATGAATCTTGCAATCACAAACTGGATGACGGAGCTACAAGCGTTGAGCCGTAGTGCTGCGTTGAAAGCGCCTTCACCGATGTATTCTTCAGCCATTTCGAATTTAGGGTTTTGGAAAGTTCAGTTGTATTGTCCAATGATTGCTATGGAAATCGATAAGTGTAACGGTGGACAAGAAGATCAAAGGCTTGCTTTTTCGTTGAATTATCACCAGATTGAAGGGGTGATTCAGTTGAATTATCAAGTGATGGTTCGTGAAAAGTGGATTGATGTTTTGGTTAGCATCGATAACGTGAGGTACGTATGGAAGCTAGCTAGTTTCTATTTCTAGAACTTATGATCATATATACCCGATATAATTCTATTTCCTATATGGCTTTTTTTGTTTAATTACATGGTGCATCAAATCTCTCTAATGTTTTTTTTTCCTTCTTAAAAATATAGTAGAATTTAGTACCTGAATTAAGAATACGAGATGATCATCAGGATGTATCACTTGTGATACGATAATATTTCATTGTTTTGTGATCAAAATTAGCCGTAGTTTAAAAAAGTTCTTAAAATTTTTTCAAAGCAAATATATTTATCTTTGTTTAACTTTTTTTTTTTCCTTTCAATTTATCTATAAAGCAACGAAAGAACTACGGCTTTCACAATTACATATATCACTAACTAATTTGTTTTTAATAGACAAATAAGTCACATTCATTTAATGTAAGAAGAATTTTAAAGCTACATATAAATATTTGCAAGTTGACTTCTCAAATGAGATGGACCAATAAAAAGAGAATCTTTTTTTTCTTTTATATTTCCTTTTTCATATTTTATTGATAATACATGAATTTGTAAATTTGCATTTGTATTGTAGCTTTAGAAAAGAGTTATTGAACCTAATTATTTAGTTAGAAGTTTCTCCTTACGTATTCGTCTAAGATTAGTCCTTAATTGGACTCGTCCTTCACAGAACATCGTGGGGTTATAAAACTTGTCCTTGGGCTCGTCCTTCCCCACTAATCCACCTATGGACGGATGATTTAAGTATTTTTTTTTAAAAATTTTGTGAGTGTATAATTAAATAAAAGGTGAGTGCAAAACTAGTCATTGATATAAGATTAAATTTAGGGGGATTAGTCCTTGAATAGTTTTTTGCTAATATGACGTTGATTAGGATTAGTCCTCTTAAGAATGGGACGAGTCCAGGCAACTTCTTAATGGACTAGCTAGCTTATTGGTAATCGATCAACGAAACCAGGTTGGTGGTGATTGAGGGTTAAGAATTGAAACTTGTTATATGTGGTTAATATATGAAAATTTAAGTATAACTAAAGTAACCCAAATATTCTGATACACTTTATGTGATAGGTGGTCAATATATGGTAAAAACTTTCTACTTTTATCTATCCTCAATAAATTTGGTCGGTTGCTCCTATCCCGCTCCTGCCCCACTTGGATGAACATTTCCTAATTGACTAGATGTGGTAAGATAGACGTTTCGATTAGTTAACAAAATATTTAATTGAAATGACAAGTTTGTATAAAAGGTATATCTATCAGCATATTTTGTCATATATTCTCAATATATAAAAAGTATATATACAAATAAAGATAAAGATATTAATAATAATTAAAATAGTCAATTTATGAGAACTGGTTTTAGTGACCTTAATTGAAATAGTTTGCTTGAAAGCAAAGGACACCATAATGAATTACATTTGTGGCCAAGACAGTGCATTGTCATGAATCGCACACTACTGCTTGAATATATACGTTATTCTAGACTACTCTAGAGACGGACAATAATGCATATATAGTACGTGAAGGTTCCCTACAAAAGCAATGGTTTCAAACTTTAACGTTTACTCAACGTATAGTACGAAAACTATTAACACATCTAATTGTTTTTATTCATATTTATCAATTAATTTATCTTATAGGTAGCTCACATCGATCGATCTTATTAGTTAATTTTACAGATTACATAATTAAAATAGGTGAATATATCGAACAACCTTATTTGCGTCAAAGATGAACAGTCGTTTATTACTCGTTTTTATGTCATATGTTGATTATCTCATTAATTATGATTGCTAAATACTCCGTCATTATATATAAAAAGAAATCTTATATATATATATAGAAAGAGAGTCGCTTGAAATATGTTAATTACCAGTAACAAATAAAACCTGGCCCGGTTCGGTCAACTTAATTATTCCAAAGTTTATTTGTCAATAACATTTGATGTATTATAAAATGCGATCAAGATTAAAACCTTCATCAATAAATGATCATTGTCATCTTTAGAAACACAGCAGTCCAGGGCAAAGGTGGCATGCATCTGGTGGATATTGCACTAGAGAAAAAGTCAAAACTACTATAAATCTATTCTTCGAAGGAACTGTTCGTAAACAGTGCACAAAATAATGCAACTTTGGAAAGGTATTGTGATGTGACATTATAATGAAAGCACCATAATTACAAGCTTACCAAATATAAACATATAGATACATCTCTAGACACGATAGCGCCTTGAGACGATATGGCGGCCATATGGGAACGTTACATTTATTCACAAATTACGTGCATGGTGATGTTTAACCTTTTTTTTTTTTTTAACCTTTTCAGAAACCGGTGAAGTGTGTGTAGACGACAAGTTTGTATAATATCGCTATTTCACCTATTTGGCATGGGGTAACCAATTTCTTGCTTAATTTTGGCATTGCTTGGTATGCGAAATAGGCATATGTATGCCGAGCGCGCGAGAATTCGGCTTGACATATGATATAATGGTGTGAAGGAAAAAAAAAATTCTTTTTATACAATCTTAATTAGATACCTTCTGGATTAATTAACATCTTTTGGTATATATAACTGGCAGCTATCCCTATAGTTTAGTGTTTTTTGGCATTGTTTTACGAGCGTGCATGTTATTGTCATGCCAATTTTTGTCATTGTGACAACCATATCTTCCATCCTTATGATATCTTAGAAATAATTCTTGTCACGGTGATATAAATTACTTCTAAGAAATCTTTAAGTAACGGATATGGTATTAAAAATTAAAAATATGCATACAGTTTTTTAATTATTTTTTAAAATCTTTTTTGTTCGTACTTTTTATAGAACATATTACCCACTCACCAAGTCACAAATCACAAATGTATCAATTAACTAAAATCACATAAATCTACTTTTTGGTTATGTTTGACAATTTGGGGTGTAGGTTTTTGCGCTTTTTAATTTCATTCGTATATGTACTCGCACGCATAAATAAAGGTACTGTACGTCCGAGATTGTCTGGGATATGGATGATCTATAGGAGGTTAATTGCGTGTGTCCATGTTATATGAAATATAATGTGATGTTGATGTGACTTTATTCAGAATAATCAGGAATTAATGATCTCTGTTCCATACCATACGTACGTACATATGTAGGGTATATTGATCAATTTTTGGTGCGAATATTGTATAAAATTATCTATGAATGATTTTTAAAAAAATTGCTGCTAGCTTTTTAATTTTTAATCTATACGAGTATAAGAAATTAAAAAGATATAAAACAACCCGTGGAACGTTGGTTAATTTTCAGGTGTGATGTAATACGACTAGTGAACGACATTCTCATGAAAGAACGAGGAGCAGGATCAGACGAAAAACATTTCCCATCACGCATTTCCCTACAGCTCACCCCCACCATCCAAACCAACATCTTAAGTGTTTCCGTGAGCCGGTCCTCCGAAAACCCGGCACGAGAAATCGGTGTGGAGAGATCCATAGAAGGCTCGTTCGAGCCACCAAACCCACACATTGGGATATCCGTGTCCGCGGGTGAAACAGTCACAACCAACCTCAAACCATGGAAATTCGAACAGTCGGTGTACGGAAGCAGTGGGGCCTTCAATTGGTTCCTTCATGATAGTATTAACGGCCGTGAAGTCGTCTCGTCAAAGCCGTCAAAGTGTGCGTTGCTTAGGCCGAAAGCGTGGTTCAAAAACAGGTATTCGAGTGCTTATAGACCGTTTACGAGAAGCGGAGGGGTTATATTTGCGGGGGACGAGTACGGGGAAAGTGTGTTGTGGAGGCTGGGAAGAGGGGCGATGGGGGAAACCATGGAGTGGGAAGCAAAAGGCTGGATTTGGGTGACTTATTGGCCTAATAAATACAAGACCTTTTACACTGAAACTCGAAGGTTGGAGTTTCGTGAGATTCTTCGTCTCAATCTTGCTTAAATAATACTAACTACTTATGTTTAATTGGTTGGGATAAATTATTTGTTGTATATATAAACTTGTACGTGGTGGTTTATATGTCAAATATTATTTGGTAAGATAATTGCAAAATAAATAAAAATCATAAGCTTGAGAATTGTACGTTAATATTCTCTTAATGATTTAAAAGTCCATAAAACTAATATATATATATATATATATATATTATAAAACTAATTATCATTATTTAAGTGTTTAACAACACATTGATCTGTGAAAATCGAAAAAATCACGGTTTTTATTGGATGTATCCATTTTGATGAATATGCATTCAAGATGAATGCACAAAACAAAAAACATGGTTTTCTCTATTTTGACAGATCGGTGTGTTGTTAAACACTTAAATAATAATTAGTTATATACTATGTTAGTTGATGGAATTTTAATGCATCATATCAAAATGATGTTTTTAAGTGTTCTTACCGTGTTTTTATTTTAAAAGGTATTCTTATTTGATTGGCTTATATATAATGCGAAACAACCAAGAAAATATAAGGGATGTTGTACACAAAATGCTCAAGTCTCCCCATATTATATAAATAGAAATCTTTTCTACGTTTAATTGCCTCAGATTAGTTCTGATTATTAATTTAAGACTACACGATCGAAAAGAAATCAGACGAAATGATGTCAAACACGCACGTTAGGATAAAAGGAATATGAGAAAAAGGGATGCCAATTCCATTTCTAATGCGCCATATTCCATTTAAACATCACCTTTTACATGAATGGAATCGAACAAATTCTATATTTGATCAAAAGCAGACGTAACTAATTGGCAAACTAGCTAGCTATTCATCATGATTCATGAATTTAAATAAGTGTTAGCACTAGATTTTTGAATATGTCAATCGATCGAATCACCTGTATATTTGTCAAATCTCAACAATGATTAATTTTTCGATCTATACTACTACTTGATAACTAATAGGATTTTATGGATTGATATAATCTCTAACATGCATTTTTCGAGATAGCAGTATATTGTTTAATGACTAAAAATAAACTAAAAATGATAAATGGTCAATTGATTAATTAGTAACTTCTCCACTAATTTATTCATCTTATAATTTGACTAATTTGAAAGGTATCAACTTTCAACATTCTTAATCTAACTTTATATATATTTAAGTAGTTTTAATACCCCTATGTACGTGGAATTTATGTAGATTTACTTAGTTTGTTTTATAAGGGTTAATTATTATAAAACAAGTTATAAAGTAAAATAACTTAGACAAGATTTTGATCATTAAATCATGATAAAATTGATGCATAAAGATTCACGAAACATAAATATATATATCCATATATATATATATATATATATATATAGATTAGATCACATGTTTTTTTTGTTCATTCACATGTGAAACGCTATAAAAATATATGTTGCAGAAGAAATTTTTTTCTAAAACCTTACATATAGCCGTTTATCACATGTGAACAAAAAATGTAAACTAATTCATTCACAAGTTCATAAAAGGTTACTTTAAAGGTTTAATAAAAAAGTTTTTTCTACAACATACCTTTTTATATCATTTCACATGTCAATAAACAAAAATAACATGTGAACAAATATATTATCAAAGAGTTCTCATGATTTTTACAAAAAAAATGGTTCCAAAATAAGGAATCTATATATATATATATATATATATATTGAAAAGTTAATTTGAGAAAAAAAAAAAGAGAGAACCCTTAAGAACCTTTTTCCACCAACTTAGTTAAGGGTACTAGAGTAATTGTCTAATTATCCATTAAATAAATAAAAATCAAAAATAAAATATCCCATATGTTTCTACTGCAGTTACGTAAATCAAGTTTTCAAAGCCCATAATTCCTAATATCAAGCCCCCTTATACGTTGCTTCCATTTCTTCCAGTTTCTTCATAATCCGTTTTTTTTCTTTCAATTTACACAATGGATTTGAGTTTAATAAATGAGTCTAACATTGATGAAATATACAACTCCATTATTTTGAAACCTGGGAGTGACATTCTGCCTAGCGATCATCATGAAGGTATGCAATGATAATTGACGGTTTCATTTTATTTGATTCATTTTATAGATTTTTATTTTATGTATATATAATATTGGTAATAATTCTATTATGTTGTGTTTATTGTAAAAAATTAAAACCGAAAAAATTGTGTTGTGATTAGAGTAATTAGTCTTTCTTCGATCTTACAGTAGTATTCAAAATTCTCATCTTTGATGTTTCAGGTTTTTAAAATTTTAATTTTAATTTTAATATAGGTAACCCTAGCTTATGAGATTTTAAGTCATACATATGATCATATATAAACAGATGATAGTTGTCAATGGTTAGTTACTATTAAGTCAGATTCTCCAAATGTTACATCCCAGATGCATACATATGCGCACCATGCTAAATCCCACATTAGATGCATACATATGATCATTTGTTAATTGCACACATGTGATCAGGGGAGATGTGTTACGAGTATATTATTGTACTTTCTGCATATACTGGTAATTGACGTCGTTTTCTTTGAATATGTTACACTAGATGAATTTTGTACTCCAACACATCACAACCAGTTTGATGTTGTTGAGAACAACGAACTGACGGAAGCAACACCTAATGGGACCATCAAGTCTTATACTCCTATTGTACCTGTAGATCTAAAACCAGTGTTGAACTCTGTTTGGGACAATCCAGAATCTGTCGTACAAATGTATGAAAAGTATGCTGAACAAGCTGGTTTTGTTGTTCGTAAATCATCCGTTAAACATAGGAAGGATGGTTTCGTATCAAATCGGTACTACTTGTGCAATAAAGAAGGCAAGCCTAAGAAATACAATTCTATCGACACGATCATGAATGATTGTCCCGAAAGTAGTAGAAGTCGCCGGAATTCTAGTTACTCAATTACAGGTTGCGAAGCTCGTATTAAGATTAAAAATAAGAAAGGCACAAATTTTTGGTTGTTATACGAATTTGTGGAGAAGCACAACCATCCAATGATCGACAAGAATAACAAACATTTGTCCAAACCATGTAGGAAATTGCTATTTGAGGACCAGGTTTTTATACAGAATGTGTCGACAAATAATATAGGTGCCACAAAGGCATACAGGTTACGTGCAGCCATAAATGGTGGGTATGAGAACGTACGGGGGACTGTAGTTGATTATAAGAACACCAAGTCAGCCATCAATCTTTTCGTCGGGAATAGGGATGCACAAATGCTTGTCGACAAATTTAGAAACATGAGTGTTTGTTTGCCAAAGTTTTTGTTTGATTACAAATGTGATAAAAGAGAGTTAGTGTGTGTTTTTTGGGCGGACGAAACATCACAATGCAATTACAAAGAGTTTGGAGATGTAATTGCTTTTGATGCAACGTACAACACTAATAAGTAAAGTTTTTCTGTATATTTGTGTGGCATATATTATTTTATTTTATGTATAGCTCATATATCAACATTCATCATGTAGGTACAAGATGGTCTTTGTGCCGTTCACAGGTGTTGACAATCACAACAAGTGTGTCACATTCGGAGCTGGTCTTTTGAAAAACGAAGACATAGCATCGTATTCCTGGCTTCTCAAGGCATTTTTGAAGGCCCACACTCATCAACCCAACCTTGTGCTAACTGATCAGGACCCGTCCTTGAAAGCAGCAGTTGCTCAAGAGATGCCTGAATCTAATCACCGCCTTTGTATGTGGCATATAATGAACAAGTTGCCTTGCAAGGTATGATATATTTATAATCATCAGTTTACATGTGTGCAAGTTAAGTTGCTAATTATTTATACAACATGATTTGAACGTGATATGTTTCTATAGTTTCCCAATAACTTGTTACTTTATATTAGATTGACGGGGACCAACTTAAAAACACTGATTTACGTGAGCGGTTGCATAAGCTTGTGTGGAATGTTTTCCTTGAACCTGAAGAGTTTGAAAGTAGTTGGAATGTGTTGATAGAGGAATTTGAATTGGAAGACCAAAAATGGTTAAAAGACATGTATGGAATCCGAGACATGTGGATACCCGCTTTTTTCAAGCATTTGCCATTGTCGTGCCTTATGAAAACAACATCCAGATCAGAGTCCTCAAATGCCTTTTTCCGGTTGTTTACTCATAAAAGCCACACGTTGGTCCAGTTTATGTTGTGTTTTGAGACTGCTATGGAGAAACAAAGACATGCCCAACGTGTACTCAATGATCACACAGCTACAACTCGGCCTACGTTGGTAACTCCCTTACCTATTGAGACGCATGCAGCGGAAGTGTACACAAGGACCATATTTTTCAAGGTTCAGAAGGAAATAATAAGAGGTTTTTGGCCGTGCTCGTTTGATAGTGTTTCTTCAGATAATGATTCACAAACCTTTATGGTGAAGCATTCAAACAAAACAGGACAATCTCATCTTCAATTTATGGTACAATCATTTATATCTTTTAACGCACAGTAAGATTTGTACATAACATTTATATGTAGATTGAAATTGATTTTTTTTTACAGGTTACCATTAACTTTAAAGAAGAAACAATTGATTGCAAGTGCAACCTGTTTGGTCGAACAGGTTATTTGTGTAGACACATATTTTGTGTTTTAAAAGCTAAGAACATCAACAAAATACCTGAACAATACATAACAAGACGTTGGAGAAGGGACATATTGCCCCACCACTTGTTAGATAGTCGGCATAGGTATGGTTATAAGAACACCGAAGATGAGAAGAAAAGTAGTGAAGCACTTGCAAAGTTGGAACTATGCCTCAGCAGATTAAGGAATGATCCACAAGAATTGTCTGAATTTGTGCAAGTACTCAACAAGATGACAGAAGATAAGTTGTCGAAGCTTCCAATACCAGATCCAAGAAAGGAAAAAGAAGAGACGTACAAGAGATTGCTTGGTGTAATAGTTCCTGAAGAAGTAGATGTTGATCCACCAAGTGGTATTAACAACAAAGGTTCAGGAACACATATTGGGAAGAGGTTGAAGCATCCTCGTGAGGCGCCTGTTAACAAAAAAAGACGTGTTGTGCGACAATGCCAATGGTGTAAGCAAGTCCAAGATGTGCATGACCAACGCACATGTCCAGATAAACTTGCACATCTACTTGCTGAAAAAGAGGCTGCAGCAAAGGCAAAAAAGGCAGCAAAGTCAACAAAAGATGTGGCGCATTCACCTGATACAAGTGCCTAGCCAATATTTACTTCTTTTACATTTTCTTTTCCTGTTATGGGTAACCGTTACATACAATGAGATGTAATGTCTTTTCAAATTTTAAAAGTTTATTTGCTACTCGAATTATCAATCTTGAGTAAACACAAATTAATATTTTTTGTTATTAGCTTTTTGTTGCACATACTATCCCAACTTTGTTCATACATATGATCACACATGAAATGCATACATATGATTATATATGAGATGCATACACCTGATCATTTCTTAGTTGAATACACGTGCTCAAGGGAAACAATGTACTGAATATCATATCTTACCCCACACAGGTTATCGCATGCATTTGATCCTATCTTATTGCATACATATGATCACATCTATGATTCAAACATATGATCCTATATTATTTGCACGCATGTCATCACACCGATAAAGTACTCAAGGTCACCTTTGTAAACATAAACTTACATTTAACCAGCCCAAAAAGGCAAACCAAAAAGATTAACAAATCCAAAATAACTGGCCACCTAAAGTGTCATTAGGATTGAATAATCCCGTAACCACATAACAGTAATTAAAATTCCAAAAGACAACTGCATAATGTTTTTGCTAACTTAATTCTAACCAAAGTACTATCCAAATACTTTTTACTTAATATGTTTCTTCTTTGCTATTGCATGCATATTAGCTTCCTGCGTGATCTTGTCAAGGTGTACATTCTGTGGTGACAACAACATCTTCGCTGTGTACTTCTTCCTCAGTATGCCCATCTGTCTTTTCTTCTCCCCACTGTTTGGGGAAATGCCACACTCCCATCTGCCATCATGTAAGCCCATGAAACACTCCATGTGTCGCATCAAGAAAACAGCTGAATCATCACCACTCTGCACTGTACGCCAGTTCATTTCCAAAACGGTTGGTGTTATCTTGCTGAGGGCGCCCCATGATGCATGCCCAACTTTTTTCAAATATACCATAAACACTTGATGCTGCATTTAAACAAACAAACCACTCATTGACTAATAAAACTAGAATCATATGTAGTTAGTTTTGGAACAAAAAAAATGATTATATTACCAATCTGTTCGGGACGTTTTCGTAAAAAGATACTGGATCTGCATCTGTATTTTGGTTGTCAATTATGTAAGCCGACATTGCCTTTAGGTTGTAACAGATTAAGTAGTACTTGTTGTCTTGCATTACTGGAAAGAAAATCTGCAATTTAAACCAGAAGATATAGTTCCACCAATAGTAGTATTTTGGGTATATACAAGTGTATGTATTCCTGACCCTACCATGTCTACATCCTTCAGGTTCATCATAGCAGGATTTGAATTAACCACTTTTCCAAGGTTCATCGTGAATGCTTTCAAGCGATGTGAATCATCAATTTCTTCATAAGTGACTCCATCTGTCTGTAATACATGTATTATAAATATTAGATACATTATACAATAATGAGCATAAATGTTACCAATCTTTATACCATTCCCGTATGACAGAACAAGCGGAACGATGAGATGTTGTTCCTTTTTTCTTCTTCTAGGTTCAAAAGTGCCGCCCAACTGTCGATGACACTAATATTAACCCACTCTTGTCTTGCAAGTGTAGCCAAACCATCACGCATACTCGGATCCCCGTACTTTGTCTCAAACACAACATCCCTGCTACATACGATGATTTTCTAAGTAAAAAACATTTGATACGAATTATATGGCAGTTTATTATATAGTTGCATACATATGATCACATCTATGATTCACACATATGATCATATCTTACTTGCACACATGTGATCACCCCGATATAATAAACTACATCAATACTTACGAGCATGTTCCTGTTCCATCATTGATTAATTCCCATACTTTCATATCCATAGTTGAAAGCCTAGCACCAATATCTACCACACGCCTCACATACGGTGACTTGAATTTCCCCGGTAATTTCGTTATCCTTCTTTCTCGCTCGAACTTTTCAGTTGCCTGCTTAGGTTGAGATTCCAAATTCTGCAGTGCATTGTGCACAGTGGATATTTGTTTCCCCCTTTCTGTTGTGTCCGGCATAGCTTCTTTACCTTTCTCAGAACTTCCTTCTTTATTTTTCCCCCCATTGTATGCTTGAACAGGCATAACTTCAGTTTCCTCATCAACAGTTGCCTCCTGAGTTAAGCCGATGCTAAAAGATGGTCCATCAAACTGAATCTTTTTGCTGGTTTGTTTTACACTTTTTTTTAAACTTTCCTTTTTCTTCTTCTCTAGCTCTCTCTCGATTGTTGTAATGGAGTTGTGCAGTTCATAACTATACCAGAATGAGCTTAATAATTCATCATCTGTATCTGTATCCATATTCTCCCGTTCATTAACTCCACTCTTTGGGACCCTGAACTTTTCAGGTGTTTTGTAACCGTGGTTTACCCCCTTCCGCTCACAAAACATTGAATTAACTTTTACAGTCCACTCTTTCACTGGATCATGATCCGGGTACCTACTTGTCGCTTCCATGGTCATTTGTTGAAGCATTTTCTGGTGTTTGGTCATCAATGCCTCAAATTTAGTCATCTCTCGGATGTACTCCTGACAATTGTATGCACACGTTACACATATGGAACAGTTTTAGTGTTACGACATATAAAAGTAAGCTATTATAGAAACCTTAAATGCTAACTCAAGCATCTCCAATACTTAAGAACCTTTACTTGATCACCAATGATTTAATTCTATGTTTAACTGTCTAGTTATCAGTTTTAAATGTTGTAGGGGCAATGACAAGTTTAGGATTTCCCTTTTTAATGTTATAACAACTGAAACAATGACCTACGACATTTATGTATTATATATACGAGTACATCAAATGTTTACCTCCACCGTTTCTGGCTGAATTGATGGTATAGTAGCCTTCCCTTTCCGGATTTGGGTTTCTGCGGTATCATTTTGTTTGTTTCTTGGGTTCTCATTATCTTTGAACTCACCATTTAGTTCCAACAATCCAAAGCCCCCATTTTCAATCTCTACCTCCTCTCTGTAACTCATTAGTTCATAATTCCACTTACGCATGGTGGGTCTGACTCGTTTAACTTGAACTTTCGGGCAGTTGGTTGCATCCAAGTATAGTAGCTGCACACACATAATCATTGAACAGCTAAAAAATATTTTACATGATATTAGCATTAGGATTCAACGTATAATCACACATATATGGCGTTTCCATTATATACATGCACCTAATTTACATATAAGTAGACATATATATTATTGATTATAGAGGGGTATAAGTAGTCAGATGTACATACCACTAGTATTGTCACAGGACCTGAAAAAAATTTGATGTCTATCGAGAAGTCCCAACCATCCTTGCAATTCTTGACTAAACTCCACAAATATCTACACCAATCAATTTCTTCAATCTTTGTATCTCTTTTTATATATTCCAATACATCCAACGCAGCATGCCCCCTTGATGAACATGATCCCAAAGTGTTCACAAACAACGCTACGAAATTGAGCTTGAACATGTAATCTGCGTCGCTAGATATCACAATTTTCCTCAAAATTTTCTTGGCAGTCAAGCTCTTCTTAACTGCAAACTGATCCTTCCAAATCTCTTTCACTCTTCTATCCCTTTCCGAACTGTCAAGTTCATCCAACTTTGTTCCACCAATAGGGACGCCTAGCATATTATGTATTGCCTCTGGTGTCACTTTTATTTCACCATTATCTAGCCTTATTACCATGTTGGTGTCATCTAGTCTTTCAAGTACAAAGTACATCAGTTTCGCCGGCAACTCATCAATTCTAAACTTAAGAAAGGACCCAAATCCCATGTCTCGGACACATTGTTTCTGTGACTTACTGAGGCACTGTATAGCAGCCGATAAAGACTTCGGTGAAGTCCTTATTCTAAGTCCCGGAAATACTGCATGTCCATTATGTTCTTCGTCCGATTCTGAATCTGAAACTTCCTTTTTCTTCCCTTTCCTTTTTTTGTTAACAGCCTTTTTTGCAACAAGCCCGGCCTTGATTTTTTTGCCTGAATTGCTAGTACCTTCGTCTTCAACCTTATGCTTCTTACAACTAAGACTTGTAGGCTCATTGTTGTTGCTTCTTTTGCTTGTTTGCTTGTTGTCTGCAGATTCCACAACTGCGAATGCATTATAAAATAGATTCTTCATCATTAGACTTTATAATTGTTACATACGTAATCAAACATTGATTTCTTAAAAGCATGTTCTTGCACGAAAACTTTGCCCTTAGTATCACAAGCAACCATCATGATTACATTTAATCATTGCATGTGGCCACATTTTTTACGGAAATAGAAAAAATAAAAACTTGCTTCACATAATTTTTACATTTGCAGAACCAATGTTAATATGTTATACACACCTGTGATCCTATTGTGGAACAACTTAACTGCCCATGGTTTTCACACTTTCCAAATACATATAATCACACTGATCACATTCTATCAGTCACATAACCTAAATTTTTTAACATGTGATCCCATTTTTAAAAGTAAAAAATACAACCATTCGCACTAACAACATAATCTAACAGATCACAAGTCATACACCTGATCACATGCAAACATTTTTCCACCAAGTTACCCATGTTCTCACATGTGATCACAAGTAAAAAAACTGATCACATATAATCATTCTCCACTAAATTACCCATCTACTCACAAAAGATCACATGTAATACACCCGATCACATCTAATCATTTTTTCACTAAGTCAACCATAGCATCACAAATGATCACATGTAACACACCTTATAACCGTTGTCTACTAACCTAACCATGAGGTCGCAAAAAAATGCAGCCCATAAGGGATCACATATATTACAACTGATCACATATAATACACTTGATCACATCTAGTCATACGCCTCAAACCTAATTATGTACTCACAAACATTGCAAACCATAAAAAATAACATGTATTACACCTGATCATATCTAATCATTTGATATCTAAACGTAACAGACGGTTATAACCAGTCCAACAACTTTTACATCATACTTGTAAGTGGTCGTTGCTCATTCCTTTTCACAGCAGGGCGATGAACCTCATCTTCAAAATCATCTGTCATATCCTTACATCTGATGTTCACTTTTTTATTTTTTTTCTTTCATAGGTTTGTTTGTATTCCTTGGACTTCTTCTCACTTTGAAACCATCTTCATCAAAAAAAGAACAACAAAATAAAAAAACACTAATTACATGTAATTGGACTCTAAATAAAACAAAAAAACCATTTTACCAAAACACAATTAGAAACCTATCACATCTTTTTACTACATTCGGTTTCAAACGCTATAACAATAAATTCGGGGGAAAAAAAATAATACAACTATAAAATTAGAAAACAAGATTTTCGAATTCAAAGCATATATAAGACCGGTCTACCAATTAAAAACACTTAAATGCAAAGAAACCTTTTTAAAAAAAAAATTAAATTAAATTAACAAAATTTACCTCCTTTCTTCATTCTGATTACGTATGAGCAAAACCCTAGTTGTTGTATTCAGAAAACGATAAAAATCTTCGATTTCAATCGAATGAGAATGGGGAAACACAAACTGCTAACCGCCCTATTTATAGTGTATAGTAAACGATATATCTTTTAATTTTTTTTTGCTGATCACAAGCGATCAAATCGTTGATTTGATTGGGGTGCTTGATTTGTTTTGGATATGATTTGATTTCCATAGAATCAAGTAGCGGGTTTGCAGGAGATAGGTGGGGGAAAATCTGTTTGATGTTATTGTGGTTTTTAATTCTTAATTTGTGCGATAATAACCTGATAAAACTCCCACTTTTTCTTTCCATTTTTACCCCTTATCACATGTTCCGCCTCTTTTTTATGGTTCTACATATTTACAATCCTGCCACCATATGTATGAGCCGTAGATTTCAAGATTTTACTGCTAAGATTAATTTAAAAGGTTCTTAAAAGTTCTCGCTTTTTAAAGAGTTCTCAGAATAACCTTTCCCTATATATATATATATATAGGGCGGCTTTCCGGTAAGAACCGTTTATAATCGTTGGATGAAAAAATTGAAGGGCCAAGATGAATCAGGATATTTTTGAAATATTAAATAGAATTAGTGATAAATATGTCTTTTTACTAAGAATTTTAAGGACATAATAGTAAATGAAAAAAGAAAAAGAAAAAAAAAAAAAGAAGCAGCATGCGATATGGAGGACACGTAGATGGCGGTTTTTAAATGTATAATAAAAAGAAGTTACTCAATGAAACAACTTCTACATCCCACGTTCAATTGAAAACTAAAAGCTGTATGACCATTTTTATACAACACACGGTAGTAAACCTATTATTTATACCTAATAAATTAACTCAAACATTATTAGTGTATAGTAAGATAACTATTGTGTATCCTCATTGAAAAAATGTCTGATGAAAAATCATTGGTAAATGCAAAAAAAGTGCATCAACTTGTGGGAATAAAAATGAGAACAATCCAATGAGAAAGTCAAGAATTGAAAGTTAACTTTAGTTTCATGGAATGTGCAGCCTCATTAATATAGTTCAAAATGCATCCTTGTTTATTTAGTTAATGAATCAAAAAGTGCATCCAGATTCTTACGGTTTGTTTGCATCCATTGTTTAAAGATGATTTGTGTATCCAATTCAAGTTATGCATGATTTATGCATCCAATTCGAGTTATGCATTTACATTTAAAGTTATGCAGCCTATTATAAAAAAATTTCTGCATCCATTAATTTTATAGTCGACAGTATTCAATTTCAATCAAATTAATAAGAGGAGTTATCCCATGCTGCGTATCCATTTAATAGACGAATGTATCTGAATTAAATCAATTAGATATACTAATATTGAATAAAAAATCTGGGAAGTGAATAATATAATGTAATCAAATCATACTTAAACACTTATCACCCTATTTTATTGAAGCCGTACTAATTTCAATTTAGATTTAAATGGCAGTTAATTTTATATAATCTAGAACTACTTGAAAAAAAAATATATTAATTATATTTTGTAATTGTCTTAATTACCCTTTTTAAAGTTTGATGATTTGAAAGTCTACTATTGGTTCTTACATGTTCTTATTTTTTTTTTGTTCTTATTGGATGACCACTATATATATATATATATATGAGACAATCAAATAAGAACAGTCTTAAAATAAGAATGGTGAGAACACTTAAAAAACATCATTTTGATGCATTAAAAGTCCATAAAACTAACATAGTGCATAACTAATTATCATTATTTAAGTGTATAACAACGCATTGGTATGTCAAAATCAAGAAAATCATGTTTTTGTTTTATGCATCCATCTTGGATGCATATTCTTCAAAATGATGCATCCACTAAATAACGTGATTTTTTCGATTTTGACGGATCAATGTGTTGTTAAACAATTAAATAATGATAATTAGTTATGCACTATGTTAGTTTTATGGACTTTTAATGCATCAAAATGATGTTTTTTAAGTGTTTTCATCGTTCTTATTTTAAGACTGTTCTCACCAGAGTGTTGCCATATATATATATATAGGGTAACACTCCGGTGAGAACACTCTTAAAATAAGAACGGTGAGAACACCTTAAAAACATCATTTTGATGCATTAAAAGTCCATAAAACTAACATAGTGCATAACTAATTATCATTATTTAAGTATTTAACAACACATTCATCCGTCAAAATCGAAATAATCATGTTTTTTATTTTGTGCATCCATCTTGGATGCATATTCATCAAAATGATGCATCCAACAAAAAAACGTGATATTTTTGATTTTGATGAAGCAATGTGTTGTTAAACACTTAAATAATGATAATTAGTTATGCACTATGTCAGTTTTATGGACTTTTAATGCATCAAAATGATGATTTTAAGGTGTTCTCACCGTTCTTATTTTAAATCTGTTCTTATTTGATTGTCCCCCTATATATATATATATATATATATATATATATATATATAGGGGACAATCAAATAAGAACAATTTTAAAATAAGAACGGTGAGAACAGTTAAAAAACATCATTTTGATGCATTAAAAGTCCATAAAACTAAGATAGTGCATAACTAATTATCATTATTTAAGTGTATAACAACACATTGGCCTGTCAAAATTAAGAAAATCATGTTTTTTGTTTTGTGCATCCATCTTGGATGCATATTCTTCAAAATGATGCATCCACCAAAAAATATGATTTTTTCGATTTTGACGGATCAATGTGTTGTTAAACACTTAAATAATGATAATTAGTTATGCACTATGTTAGTTTTATGGACTTTTAATGCATCAAAATGATGTTTTTTAAATGTTCTCACCGTTCTTATTTTAAGACTGTTCTCACTGGAGTGGAACCCTATATATATATTAAAACAGTAGTGTAACACCCTAAATTTTCTAGCATTATTCTAATATTAAAGTAATAATATTATTATTGATAATTGGTCTTTTTTTATATAATCGTGTATTTATTATTCAGCAGCCTTTAGATAATTATATGTGTCATAGTTCTCAAGTAACTTAAAAAGCCGTTAACATTAACTGCTCGGACTCGTGTTTTAAATTACGAGTGTTTAATGGCCGAGACTAGAAGGACTAGAATGCAATAAAGAATATGATGAGGGGCTTAAATGAAACTTGGCTAATTAATTCTAACTATAAAATATTATATATATATATATATATATATATATATATGGGAAAGATAATTTGAGACCAACTAAAAAAAGTCCAAAAAAGGACCATTGATTTTCGTAAGTTACACACCACCATCATGATCTACTATGATATACAAGACTTTTTTGTAAAAACACTAAGACTTTTAAGCGACGGGCCCACAGAAAAATCATGTGTAAGTTAACTTACACACTTACACATGTGTAAGTTACACATGTGTAAGTAACTTACACATGATTTTTCTATGGATCAATCGCCGGAAAGTCTTAGTGTTTTTACAAAAAAGTCTTGTATATCGTAGTAGATCATGATGGTGTACAAAAATCAATGGTCCTAGTTGGTCCTAAAATAAGAGGTGGTCTCAAATTATCTCACCCCTATATATATATATATATATATATATATATATGATGATCAATATCATCATTTTAGAAAAGAAAGTGAGTCGGCAACAGAACGGCCGAGAGAGTGAAGTCGGTGAAAAGAGAAAAGAGAAGGAGAGGATGAGGAATAGTGAGTTTCAGGTCAAACCAAATATGTCAAATCATTTTTAATCGATTATAGGTTTTAATTATCATCTTTTTAAGATACTATTTGTTAGTTTTCTAGTTTAATTTATAGTTATATAAAAATATATTAAGTCAAGAAAATGTGGCTGTTTGGGTTCATATTAATGTCTTAATATCTAGGCTCAACTGGGAAGCTTATATTAAAATTTGGTAAGATTTTGTAATAGTTTTTGTGTCACGTTATTTGACATAAAAAAGTTAAGAGAAGTTATGATTTTTGTAAGATAACGATGAAATAATAATAAGAAAATGAAAATAATTAACCTGGGAGGTATTGGGTAAGAAAAAGTGACATATTTATAGATGTTGATGAATTATGTGAATTTGGTTTATAGGTAACCAAAAATTTTGAGGAATACAAGTGGTATCAGAGAAACTCTTAGGATTGTCGGGAGTGTATGGCGCACTTGCATAACTCAACGAGGACGTTGAGTTGTGTTGAGGGGTGTGAAAGCACACATCGCTGACATACAAGGGGGATCTCGGCTATAAATGACATCAATGGTCTTACATAACACAATGCGTTTTGGGCGTATTGACCGTGGATGAGAGGAGAACTTCACAGTTAAGCGTGCTCGGGCGACAGCAATGTCATATGGGTGACCCTTCTGGGAAGTTTGCCCGAGCAACCAGAAACAAAGCCGTGAGCCTGCATGCAAAGCAGACAATATTGTGTTGTGGTAAGACGGGGTGTTACAAGTAGTATGTTGATCGAGCTTTTGATAATATTTATCTTATAAATAAAATAAATCTAATAAAAAACTTTAAATACAGTTTAAATTCAACAAATCTATATTGTCTTTGCAAAGTATATACCAAAAAGTTTTACTTTCGTATTTTATCATCTTAATTCATATCTTTCTTAAACAATAAAACAATATTTATTTATTTACTTTAAAAATTGTTTGATTTTAATTCAATTAAGTTTGATTTTCTTTCAATTGCCCGAGCTGACGAATGACTACATTTACGAAATTTTAAGGTGGTCATATATTTATATAAGCTAATCTATAAAATTTAACACAACATGAACTTATAAAAGATGTTAATAAACATATACTTACTTATAGTCATATATCATGGTATATAAACACGTATATTTACAGAAACAATTTAATCCACTAAAAACATGATACATTTTTTAATGTATACATATATTCTTAACAAAATATACGTGAGAGAAATAAAAATATAACAAATTAAAATATCTCTCTCTATATATATATATATATGATCTTCCGGTTTTGGTGGTCGATTTTTGCATATAAAACTGAAACCCAGACCGGTCAATTCTGTTTTTAGAAAACGAAAACCTAACCAATTGTGTTGGTTTGGTTTTCGGTTTGTTCAGTTTGGTACTTTCATATTTAGGTTCTCTGATTCGTTTTTTGCACACCTTTAATATATCATAATGTAATGTAATTCAAAATAATAGTGATATGGGGATTGACTATAAACTATAACATATTTATTTTTACATAGTGAACTTATAGAGTAATTACTAATGCTTTAAATAGTTATTGCAACTTGCATATGTATATATTGTTTTCCTAAGAAAACCTTTTTATGTACGTATAGTATTAAACAATTTTTTTAATTGTTGCATATCGTGCAGGTAAAATAACTAGTTTATATATATATATATTAATGCATGATGATTTTCATAATGCATAATGAATATTAAGGAAAAGAAACTTATTATTTTATTTTAATACTTGTTTTATTTTACCTAAAATCTTGTTTTATAAATTGAGTGAAAAAAAAAGTTTTTACGAAATTATATATATATTTTTAATGTGTTTCATTTAAATATTGATACTTTAAATATAGTCAACTAACTGCCTACCTAAAGAAACTATATTGTGTTTTGTAAAAGAAAAAAAAAGAACATGATAAAAGAGAAGTAAGTGACAGTACAGTAGTAGAGTACTAAATTTGAGGATTATAATTGTGTTTTGAAGAATAAAGTCATAAATCCTGTTTCTGTTTCTCAACTCGAATCTATCCATATATCGATCCTTCATTTGATCACATGGCGCAATCAGCAGCTACAGCAGCAGCTGTCTCACACACTCTTCATAATTGTATTAATCCTGTCTCTTTTTCTTTCCAATTATATATATATGAGTATATCTATATATTATATACGTGATATGATTACGTGAATGTGTTTGGATATGCATCATGTGTCAGTTTTTACTGCGTAATTGTATTAGATCTGTAAATTGTGCCTATGATTTAGCTTTATATATGATGCAGTAATAATTTGATGTGACAATTTGAAATAGCTTCTTTGAATGAGTGCCTTCTGGATCTGGTTCTTTTGTATCAACCATTTTATCACTTAGTTTAAACACATTTTATGTATAATTGTAAATTTTAGTGTGTATGACTGTTTAAATAACTATTTGGTGCAAAATTAGGCGCTATATATCAGAGTTGAATTTTTATTTGGTGTCAGCATATTTGGTCTTTTTGCACCAAAATGATTCTTTTATATTTTTTTAACATTACACAAGATTCGTTTTTGGCATGTGATGATTTTATTCAGTAATTCATATGTATTTGGATTCACAATCTGCAGCAGTAAGACCTGGTGTAATTTCTACGCATAATGCCAAATGGCTCACATCGACCAAATCTTTTGTCTCGGCATCTGGTAAGGAGCTTGTTTCTACTCCAACGAAGAGAACAGGAATTCTTGTATCATGTGTGAAGACAGTTGGTCCTGTCGTTAATGATAAGTCTAACAGTGAGTGCTTCTTTTTATACCAGTATTAACCAAAGTAAGAGCTTCTTAACCTATGTCAATCGCGGAAGTTTAATGATCTTGATTTTATGTTATCTGATTTCTTCTTCAGTTATACCGCAAATTTTATTCGTTTTATTTTCCCATCAAATGGATTCTTGTATTGATAAACTAGACTGAATTTGTTGCATAAACCTGTTAACATCGACCGTGCTATTCATTTGATTGTGTCTTTTCCATTTTGAAGGCTTAATAGAGAAAAGTACTTCCCGAGGTGCAACTTTCTTTAGTGGTTTTGAGGTGACTTACTTCAAAGTCGTAACTTATTTATTTTTATATACATCCCTTTATTTTGGTTTTCATGTTTAAAATGGTAACCACTACTCATTCTTACTGTAATAAAATAGGAACTTGTTGTGGGAGTCTGCGATGAGACACAGATTGCCGAGCTTAAGATTAAGGTACACTTATAGGTGCCTGTAATGCTCCTTGCTATCCCCAAAAGTTTTTCATTGTTATGTCACTAGGTAGTGAGGTCCAACGGGAACTATATTTCAATTATAGGTCATATCACAGAAAATCAAACATTCAAACATTAAATAGCTATAGATAATCTAATGGGCTCTTGATTCTTTTGGAGTTAAGGAAAAAACATATGATGTGACCAATTTACATATCTTGTTCCTATTTTAATTCATTTGTCGTTAAATTTGTGCTCTGAGTTGCAATTTATCTAAAAAACAAATGTTTTATTTTCAAAAGATTGGGGACATTGAAATGCATCTTAAGAGGAACATTAAACCAGCAGAAGCTCCAGTGGCCATAGTTTCTCCTACAGAGCCACCACCAATTCCTAGTAAACCAATGGATCATTCTGTCCCGGCTGCCCCACCTGCTGTCTCAACGTCTTCTATAGACGCAAAGGATAATCCATTTCTAAATGCAGCTGTTAAGAAGTCAAGAAAATTTGCAGCACTTGAAGCTTCTGGAGCTACTGGATATGTTCTAGTATCATGTCCCACGGTATGAGCCTGAATTATAACTCTTTCTATATTATAGTCCAACCAGGTTGTATTTTACTTGTAATGATAATGGGTCAAAAGTTGTTTAAGATGAATTTGGCCTTTTAAATCATCTTATTAAGGATATCTGGATTTTTATACCTACATAATATATTCTTGACCATATTAGTACATTAGTTATTTTATATTATTTTTCCTCGAGAAACAATGATACACCCTTTGACCTGAATCCATTTTGTTTGACCCGTTACGGTCGTTACCATCCCTCTAATGCACATCAATAGCTAAGCATGTCAGCTCATACATTTTGCAACAGTTTTCCTATTTCCTATTTTCATTTCTTCCATTTTACCAGGTCGGGTCATTTCTTAAAGGTAGGACACTCAAAGGGAAGAAGCAGCCGCCTGTCTGTGAAGAGGTAACAAAACACACGGTCCACCGGTATACTACAAATTACATTTTTTCGCTTGTCTTTTTCCTATTAAAGAGATATCTACGGAAGGAAGTTCACTAATGCTGACAGCTTAACCAAGTACGGAGTATCATTTATTCAGGGAGCTATATCAAGTTTTTATTATGCCCGAATACTTTGTATAGACATTGGATATGACTATGATTTTACTAAACATGTATATATAAATAGGGGAGCGTCATCAAAGAAGGACAAACAATATGCTACTTGGACCAATTCGGCACTGAACTTCCTGTAAAGGTGATATGAGATGCTCCATATTTCCTATTTTTCAGGAGCAAGCTCTTTTTTATATTTAATCACTCTCTTTCTTCATAATAGTCGGATGTAGACGGAGAAGTCATAAAGATCCTAGTTGATGATGGAGGTATGATTATGGTTTTATCTTTATCTGTTTAGACACCATTCTTCAATCAATTTTGTTCCTTTACAAAAAACAATTGCATAGAAAATCAGTTTTCTTGTTTTACAAATTTACATAGATCTAACAACTTGTGTCTTGGCTGCACAATTGCTCACGTTGTACAAAATTAACGACTATAGATGTGATTCTGTAGAGGCTGTTGGTTATGGAGATCCCCTTATCGCAGTCTTGCCCTCCTTTCATGATACCCTCCTTTCATGATACCGTCCTTTGAGTAGTTGGTGTCAAGACCTGCAACTTCAACATTTTCTACCATCGTGGTGTCATCATATGCTCATATCTATGATCCTTAGTTGAAAAACTTTTGGAGGTACCAACGTTGTAAGTTGTAACTACCATTCAATGTATTAGTGGTATATTTATATGCATGTCACTCATAATATCATCGTATATGTGTATATCACTCATAATAGATGGCCACCACATCAATACGTTATGCTTATTAGTTATTACCATATCTGATGCTTATTTTTACATAATTTTTTATTTAACCTGCTAATGACAAGCCTATCTTTATAACGTGCATAAAAAAATGTGCCACTTCTAAATTTCCATTTTTTTTAGAGCGGCAACCTTCCTTTTCTTTTATCTGGCAGAATGAGGGTAAGATGTTGTATTAATCATTGACTTCTGCCTAAAAGGTGCTCCATATTGTTCGATCATTTAATAGGTTGAGAGCTTCTAAAGTCGACAAGGGTCATGTGTTGAGAGAAATGTTGCACAATGACAATGTAACCAAAACATAGGTAAAGAGAAATAAAAAACTTTGCGTCAAAAACTGAACAGAAAACACCAAAACTCCTGGGTAACTCCCGAATGTTAAACTAGTTTTATTAGATGTGGAATTGTGGATCACGGAATCCTACACATGTAACCTCAGACATATTCAACAACGAATCGTTGTGATAGAAAATGCAGATTCAAATGTCCAGTCTTCACGAACATGACATTAAAATAAACAAACCATTAACCAGGCACCTATCATTACCATCCTTATAACCCAGAAAAGGAAAAGACGGAAACAAACACTCATAACACGATTGCTGAGAAATGGCTCCTTTTCCCAATTGCTTTTAGAGGAGCAACCTCCCAACGACTTCCCTCTTCATAACATTCAACCTGCCAAAATGTCAACAATATGTAAGAACATGAAAGGAACACTCCACAGGAAAAAAGTTTCTGAATTTAGTTACATACAATATCCAAAAGTTCTCCATTTTCCTTCACTCCACCAACTGCATACAGTTTTTCTCCAACCACAAAGGCTCCAAAGTTGCCTCTAGAGACGTTCATGGACTCGGCTTCCACCCATGAACCCATTCGAGTGTCGAAGGTTTCCACTGTTGCAACATACTTCTCTCCATCGAATCCACCAAGAGTGTATCTATAAGTATTCAGAAACTTTAGAGTTGTGTATTCGAAAATTTGCATACCGTTTTCATGGTGTCCAAGTGACAACCTTACAAATCTACCAATATATATCAGTCATCACACAATAAATGCATTATTTGACTTGATACATAGTCTAACAAAACCCTTTGAGTAGATGGGTAAATGGGTTGATTGAGGCTACTTTTCTTTATCGGGTCAAATAGGAAAACAGACGGATTTAACTAAAGTAAAACAGTTGAAAATCTCCAAAAGTGTATCCAAAATATGCAAAAGGCATTTGCAGGTCGGACGTACTAGTTTTAAACCGGACTACTTTTATGACATCTAATCTAATGTTTTGCTGATCACATAGATCCGAGAAGCACTACTTGGACAAATGTATAAACTTACAATTTCTCATTTAGTACCACGCTTGAATGACATTTCTTCTTAGTCTTCATGTCAGGAAATTTGCACCATATATCTTCGCGAGGGTCAAATCTTTCAACCGAACTGCATGACATTAAGGATTAGCATCTGATTAATTATGGATGTATGATAAGAGTACAAAACAATGTAAGTGTAAGGAGTAAGACAATAAAGGCTCTTTCTCTTTTAGGATATGAATGCAAATGGATTAAACTCATAATTAATGTTACCTCAAGTAAGACATTCCATCATATCCACCAGTAACATAAAGTGCGTTGTTCAGTTCTGCTGCTGCTGGAGCTAACCTCTACAAAAAATTTACCACCTTAGATCAAAATGAGTGTCATAATCTGCAATAGGTGGAAATTTAGACCCATTTACTTAAGAATGGGTCAAATTTGGTTATGGTCTATCTCGGACAGGTAAAATCAAAGTAGTAACAAAAGTGTTTCATTTTAATGAGTAAAACCTCCGAATTCATTTTATTCAAGGAAATAAATTTTACCAAAACAATATCAATAATGTAATCATATTGGACACTCTATATATTTGTATAAGATACTTTTTTAGAAATACTCATTAAGACAACCTGTGTTGCCTGCCTATTTTGCCGGCTCTAATGGAACACAAAATACCTTGCTTTGCATTGAACGAGTGGGAAGCCATTTCCCAATATTCAGGTCAAGAAATTCGACTTCTGAAGAACTCTGGCCTCCTTGTTCACCACCAACCACGAAAAGTTTTTCGTTAACTGAAGCACCAGCAACGTGTATATTTTTCCAAAACAATGGTGGTCTTGTAATCCACTGATTCCGTGTTGGGCTAAATGATTCAACTACAGAAGAAAAATATATGAAGAGGCGTGCCAAGGACCAGATATAAAACTTTTATGTTATGCAAGAATTTTAGAAGGGCTAATTATATATACCACTATGATATCCCACACCACCAAAATGGTAAAGTTCACCATTAAAGGTTGCTGCCGAAGCATATTGCTTTACACACTTCATTGAGCTATGTGAAAGTTTGTGATCATCTGATGGGTAATATGAATCTAGAGTCGACAACCATGAAGAACCGTCAAATCCACCAACAATGTATACAGAATCACCAGACGTTGATCGAATTTTGTTTAGTGACTGACTGTCTACTTCAGCAGGGCATATATTTGACTGTGCTCTAGAATCCAAAAGAGAACTTCTGAGCTGCTGGCTTTCTTGCTTTGATTCAACCTGAGTGTCAGAATAGCATAAAGAACACAATCCTTTCAATCATTTTCAAGAAAGAATGTAAATCGAACACTAAAAGGTAGTAAAACTGTAAAACATATTGGAATTGAACATTGTACCAAGTCTTTCTCTAGCATATTGATTTTCACAATCTGCTTCAACTGAGAACCCTTCAGCACTTGAACTTCTTGCATTAACTTTGCAAAATACCAAGATATTCTCAATGCTTAATTACAACAAAAAAAAAAAAAAAAAAAAAAACATAACAACTCCTAAACTTGAATAGTTTTAATATTTGGACTACCTTGTGAACCATTGACTGAAGATCAGCCGAAGTCTCCTGCTCTGCAACTCTGTTTACTACCCCGGGTTTGTCTTTCTTGTGATGTTGGTTCTCATCATTCTCATTTGTCTCAGTGGACGATGACAGATTGGGATCCACATTTTCCTTTAAAGGTTGAGGAACACTAGCATTCATTGACGATGACTTAAATAAAGTGATCAACTTGGTTGTCTGATTATGATCCAGCTCAAAGCTAAAGCGGTTGCCTTTATAATAGTTCTTAGCAATAATTGGCCCAAATTGTTTTTCAGACAATGGCTGGCATTGCAGTCTAACACGGACCCGAACCTTCAATGCAAACCACATATTAATCCAAGTATATATCAGTGTATGTGTAATTTTTTTTTTTTTGAGAGATGTTGTGTATCCTTCCAACTCATTAGCCTAATTATCCTCCTAAACATATGATGAAGACATTTGGAAACAAAGAAATAAATTACAAATTAAAATTAGGGGAATCCATGTGTCAGATACTACCACATTACAATGAGAAATGGTACCTGGGCCGGAAAATCGGTGCATCCAACATTTCCATCTTCAACCCAGGCAGACTTGTCAATGTTCATTAGACCAGGACCTACAGCCTCAAATATCCCATGTAGCTTTCTATCACTATAATTAAACAGAAATAGAACAAGCCCTTTGCTGATGTTCTTTATATATGAATAGTGACTCTCTGGCAAACCTATTTTATAGAAGAAAATATAAAAATCAGAAAGTTAAGACTAGACGAATGTAGAAAAGACGCAAACGAGAAAGTTGAAAGATTATGAGTATACTAACCAAACAACCGTTTGGAAAGGCATTCATTGTAAGTACTATGCTTGCAGCCAAATATTACAGCACCAGTATCAGTTTTCTTCAAATTCTTAACTGGTGGAATACGATTAATGGAAGTCGCGGGGGCTTCTTTTACGTTCTTGTCATCGATTTTCCTTTTCTTTTGCAATTGGAGATCGTTTTTGTTGCTGTTGTCAACAATTTTCTTTATCTTTAGTCGCCTGGCTACCATTATGCTGAAACTTCCAAAAAGAAAAATTTAGCTTAAAATAAAGTATAAAATATACATATACATATATATCAGCATCTATAAAAATGTTTCCCTGTGTACACATTCATACAATTTAACAGGTGACACTTTTCTAAACAGTAAAGTACCATATGTACTCCAGTCTGTTTCTATATAAACCAACATATACATATATCCATATGAGTATGCGGCCGTTATGCACCCAACTTGGGTGTAAGGTATGTGAGGGGTTTTTCACCCAGCTTAGGTGCACTGAGGGCCATAAAAATCATGGGGGCCGAACATTTATTTAAAATATTAAAATATTGGTATGGGAGGGTTTTTCACCCACCCCATACTCACTTTTCTCATATATATATATATAATAACATAAATATATACATATATACATATATATATACACACAGCAAAATATGCCTGCTCATTTTGATCCAAACCCATTAGCAGGCCCATGGCCAATGGAAGTTGGTTGTGATAGAAATAAAACAAACCTGAATTTAGATCTTGATTACTTATAAACTCTATATATATATATATATATAAAGCTATGATGATGATGATGATGATGATGATGATGATGATGATAACAACAGAAAGAAACAAACCTGGATGTAAATTGTGCCTTTTTGGGTTTTTAACTATATGGGTTTTTATGGGTTGGAGAAGAAAATGAATTTTGGTTTATTGGAGAAGAATTGGGGTATAAAATGACACAACCCTAAAAATATAGTAAGAGATATATACCTGCTGCTGTTAAAAATCACTTGCTGAAAATATATTACGAGTAGTATTATGCCAATAAAATCTATCAATATGAAAATACGTTATACTGTAGTGTTTACGTTGCCCAAAACAGAAGATGATGATAGTTGGTGATTAATATGAGAGTGGGGCCTAATTTCAAATTTCTACACTTTCCAAACTTTTACCGCATTTGAATACCAACGGCTACCTGATTGACCCGTTTTTCAGAGTGCTAAAAGTACATACAATAAGAAAAGGCGGACTATGTTTGACTGGCTATTCATAATTATAAATTATTCAACCTTTTCAATCTCTTTCTTGGTTTTTTTTTATTATAAAAAAGTTTTCTTGTTTTTTTTTTTTTTTCTGTAAGGGACATTTACAAAAGTTATTTTAACAAGTTAACTTTGAACGGCTTAACAAGTTAACTTGATTAGTATTACATGCTTTAATGAAAAAGTTGTTTGTAATATCAATTAAGAGACTTAATATATGCGATTCGTTTTTCATTATTTTTAATGTACAACCCATTTATTAATAGTTAATGACTATAAGATCGCGTTTAATTCATAAAATTGGATGAAATTAACGAAATTTGAATTCATTCCTTAATGCGTTTGGTTGTTCAAAGAAGGAGGAATTTTTTTCCGTAACAATGTCAAAATTCTATCATTTGATGAAATTTCCATTGGTCACTTGAAGTTTCAAAAAGTCTTTCATTCTTTCAAATTTTAATTTTTTTAATAGATTTCATTCTTTCTATAATCCTACAAACTTACATAATAATATTTAACTAAAGGGTTTTTATTGCCTATGATGGCATGAAAGTTTCATGAAGCAAATTCTCCACGGTTGACAATCAATATCTGATTTGGAATATAACATATTAAACATATAATAATCACTAACCAAAAAGTATATCATATATGGCATAATATTATTTGACATAAATAATAAATAAATAACCTTGATTACCTTTATTTTTTTGCGAGTTGAATGAAGAAATACGAATATACTAAAATAAATATCAAACAGAATCTCTTTAAGGATAGTCCACACGAGCAACGTGGAGATTGTTATATCATCGAATCACCAAATCGCAAATCCTTTGCTTGCCTTTTGTTTATTACTGTTCGAACGGAAAAAAGATTATCAAAGAACTGTTTTAGTTTCTTTCGTCTCTCAAAAATAATTAGAATGGAATATCACCAACGCTTATTCTTTTTATATATATAGGTTTAATTTAGTAATAACTTAATCCTCAAGTAATGTGTTTTAAATAAACTATTTCTAAATCTTGTTTTAAATTTTAAATAAATTTAAAAAATAAGGGTTTTGCTAAATATAATTGTAGTTAACGTGTTTAAAATATTTATACTTTTATCATAATATTCAGAATTTGGTTTTTTGTTATAGAACTAAAGAAATAATATCTTTGTACACATTAATTCTAGCCCTTTGGTATGTATTTAGCATTTTTCAAAAGATAATTTGGTTTGTACAAATATTCAATTAATTAATTTATAACTAACATTTTATTGATAATAATTTTTTTAAAAAATGCTAATGACAACGATTGTTATCAGTATTATTTTACATGCATAAAAAGTATTATTTTATATATTAAAAATTATTCTTTGATTTTTCACATAAAAATACAAATATTAATACTTAAAAGTAATTTATATAGCAGTTTTAACTTTTAAGGGTTGCTATTACAAAACCCAATAACAGTTAGTCAATTGAAATAAAGTGCCAAAATAATATTATTTTAAAAATTATTTATATGCTTTAGTTGGTTGGTTGGAAGCTAATTCAAGCAAAAATAACGAGCAATCTCTGTGTTCTTGAGCCGTTGATGATAACGGTGGTGGTGGTGGTGGTGACAGTGACAATGGCAGTAGCGATATGATTATTAATATAAAAGTAATTGATGTAAAAAGGGTTAAAAATACATAGGGGTATCTTAGGTAGATGTGATGTGTGAGTTAAGAAAATATTAAAACTTAAAGTTATTTTTATTTCTAAAGATAATTTTTTTTAAAGAAGTATAGTTTTTGTATTATAAAGAAGTAAGAATATAGATATGGGAATCAACATATACTTTTTAAAACATCTGATCGACAGCCTAGATGAAGTTAGCGTGTGTAAAAAAATATATACTTACAAGTTAACGTGTGTAAAAAAATGCACACTTATATCATAAACTCGTCTTTTTAATTTATTTATTTATTTTTTTATAACTTTACAAAACAACAACGTACTGAATTGTTATTAGAAAGACTCATACTTTTAACATACTTTAAAGTTAAGGGGGTGATAATGTAAAAACATAGAGATAATATAAAATTCTATAAAATGTCTCTACGATGACCTCAAGATTAGCAGTAAAATGTTTGGTTTTTAAGTTGAGTTTTGATCACGAAGGTGCACATGTGAAAACTCTGAATTAATCGGCTCATGAAACAACTTGCACATTTGGGTTAGCCAAAAGAATATATAACCTCAGTGTAAGACGTTCATTTACAAAGAAATTTAGTGGAATGCCAAACCGTACTATGAGTACCATAACCTAATTAAACGTAATAAAGTACATCATAAAAAACACAACATTTTAAATAAATATATATTAGATAGATAGAACCTATATTCAATCATTAAACTTAAGTAGGAGCAAGGTTGTCTATATTTCAGATCATATAAATGGTATGAATTCAAAACTTGCAATGCATAAAAAGATGTATCTGGTAAACGTTTGACGTATCAAATGCATTGAAGGGCTACAACGGTTCCAGAGCACGCATTATCATTTCCATTTGGAACTGGTTTCATAGGCGTAGGCTAAAAACTGATTTAAAAATCTTCAGAACATTTGCACTGTCTAGTTGTGATCGGAATTCAGAAGTGCAGATGCATATGTAAAAGTATCGCAAGGTTTCATCGATATGACATCAATGACTTTTTTTTTTTATCAATGTACAAGTAGCCATGCTCCATTTTCGTCCCTCCCGCCCCAATAAACCACAAAAAAGACCAATCCAGCCTCGTGTTAAGTAACAATTAAAAATCACAACACAATCGCGGAAAAATGGCTCCTTTTCCCGAATGCTTTCAGAGTGGCAACTTTCCTCTTCATAACATTCAACCTGCCACAATATCCGTAAATAGCACTAGTTAGAATATGAAAGAAACACTGCATTGTACAAAGTTCTTGAGTTAGTTACATACTATGTCCAAAATTTCACCATTTTTCTTCACTCCACCTATTGCATACAGTTTTTCCTGAATCACAAATGCACCAAAGTTGCCTCTAGAGACGTTCATGGGCTCAGTTTCCACCCAAGAACCCATTCGAGAATCAAAATATTCCACTGTTGCAACATACTTGTCTCCTTCAAATCCACCCAGAGTGTATCTATAAAGTGATTGACAAACTTTTAGATAAGGTATTCTGAAGAGTTGCATACCCCTTTCCAAGGTGTCTAACTGACAGCCTCAAATGTAGAAAAATACTTTTTTCATCAGAAAATAAATGCAATATTTGACTTGATAAATTGTTTTACATTAAAAAATCGACCATTATATCCAGAATGCACTTTAACAAAGATGCATATGACACATCTTTCCCTAAAGGCCAGGTTGTTTGGTTATATTTATCTGTAAGCTGGACGGCCGGCTGAAGCCCTGAACCATTTTAAACCCGACATAAAAATTCACCCACTTTGGTTCATAACCCACCACATCCGTTTTTCCACCTCCTATCTGTTGCTTTATTGATCACGAAGAACTGAGAAACACGTCTTAAAGACTTAAATGTATGAACTTACATTTTCCCGTTTAGCACAACCATTGAGTGGCACTTTTTCCTTGTCTTCATGTTTGGAAGATTGCACCATGCTCCTTCACGGGGATCAAGTCTTTCAACCGAACTATGACATCAACGATTAGCATCTGGTTAGTGATGAATGTCAAAGAAATTTAAGTGTAAAGAGTAAGACAACATGGTTCAAAGGTTTCATTTTTGGTTGTGAATAAAAGGGAGTCTATTAATAGATAATAGGCCACTTGTTTATATGCTACCTCAGGTAAGATACTCCATCACATCCACCAGTAACATAAAGTGCGTTGTTCAGTTCCGCTGCTGCTGGAGCTGACCTCTACAAAAGAAATTACACCTTAGAGCAGATAAATGTACATGAAAAATGATTGTCATAAGCTGCAAGCTGCAAAAATACTAGTAGCTGATTTGACCCATTTACTTGTGAATGGGTTGGGTTCAGGTTATGTTCTATATATTCTCTAGAAGGTAATTAAAAGGAATGACAAAAGCCAAAACAGGTTTGATGATTTAAAATGTCTCAAATTTTAATAACTAGTCATATGCCCGCACGATGCGGCGGTGCGGTGGTGGTGGCGGTGACGACGGGGGTGGCGGCAGCGTCAGTGGCGCGGTTATTAATATAAAAGAAGGTATTGTAGTTATTTTAATGGTTGAGGGATGTATGTTGTAAATAATATTATTAAGGGTATTATAGGTATATTAGGTGGAGATATTTAAATCTGTGAATAAATGATATGGGTAGTTTGGGTAGATAAAGTTCTTTTTTGAGAAAATATAAAGGCCAAATGTTTTATAAGGTAGTTAAGATAAAACCTCCTAATTCATTTTATTCATATTGATGGAATATTATTTGAACTATATAAAACCACATATAGTATTCTAATTATAATAAAAATGTAATTATTACAGTATCAAATTTTGACCCAAACTCCTTTTGACATGTTACCAGAAGTACCTTGCTTTGCATTGAATGAGTGGGAAACCATTTCCCAATATTCAGATCAAGATATTCCACCTCTGAAGAACTCTGGCCTCCCTGTTCACCGCCGGCTACAAAAAGTCTGTCCGTAACTGAAGCACCAGCAATGTATATGTTTTTCCAAAATAGAGATGGTCGTAAAATCCATTGGTTCATCGTTGGGCTGAAGGATTCAACTACAAAAGGGTTTTGAGGACACATATTAGTAGACTAGATATTGATCTATTGCAATATGCATGATTGTAACTTGTAAGGATATCCGTAATTATTACCGGTATGATATCCCAAGCCACCAAAATGGTAAAGTTCACCATTCGAGGTTGCTGCCGAGGCATATATTGTTTTTTAAACTTCATCGGGCTAAGTGAACAATTGATATCATGAGATGGCCAATAAACTTTCCCCGGCCTTCGATTCCCCTTACTCATAAAGGGTCTTATGGTCGGTACTAACTAAAGAAAAGGAGTCTTCTTTCTAAGAGTAGGCGTGGAGAGCTTTTTGCGGGGAAACTTGCAGATACAGTTTGGGGGGAGACGGTATAGTTCCGGAAAGATAGAACACACAACACAAGAAAATAGTTGATAACCATGAAGAACCATCATATCCGCCAACAATAAATACAGGATCAGCAAATATTGAACGAGGTTTGCTCGGTAGCTGACTGTCTACTTCGGCTGAGTCTAAAACAGACCGTGCTTTAGATTCCAAATGGCAATGAGAGTTCCTAAGCTGCTGGATCTCGTCTTTTGAATCAACCTGGGTAGCCGAACGACATAAAGGAATATTAATCATTTTAAGTAATAATGTAAATAAATCATTTACATAATTGTTATTGAAGATTGTACCAAGTCTTGCTCAAGTATGCTGATTTTCACAATCTGCTTCAACTGAGAACCCTTCAACTCCTGAACGTCTTGCATTAACTTCACAAAATACCAATAAAATCTCATTGCGACACCGAAGCTAAAAAATAAAAAAAAAAAAACATAAATGCATGAAACACTAAGCATAAAAAACTTGAACCCTTGAATTACCTTGTGAATCAATGACTGAGGATCACTCAATGTCTCCAGCTCTGCAACTCTTTCTGGTATTGAGGAACTTTTTTTCTCATGAAATTCAATTTCATCACTCTCACTTGTCTCGGTAGATGAGGACACATTGCAATCCACATAGTCATCTAAAGTTTGATGTGAAGATCGATCGTCTAAATGTTGACCACTTGACTCTGAAATTTGAACATGCTCAACTTCATCTGTGGCATTGACTTGGCTTTCCTTCAAAGTGTTTCCTTGTAGAAAATCACCATTATCTTCATATGCTTGGTTTACTGCCAAGTTTTCTATAGCTTTGTGGTCAAGTCTCAGGCTTTTTTGTAAAGCTGTGTATTCAAGTCTCTGTCCGTCTTGTATGGCATTGTATTCAAGTCTGTAGTCATACTGTACAGCTTTGTATTCAAGTTTAGAGGCATTTCGTATAGCTTTATATTCAAGCTTAGGGCCATTTTGCATAGCTTTGTATTCAAGTTTAGGGCCATTTTGTATAGTTCTGGATTCTAGTCTTCTGGGAGTTCTGGGCAGAGAATGGGAAAGATAGTTACATCTCTTTGCAATTGGTGGGGAAGAAGCACTAGAATCCACAGGCCATAGTGAAAACAATGAGATCAGATTTAGTGTCTGATCTTGATCCAACTCAAATGAAAAGTGTTCGTCCGTATAGTAGTTATCAGCAATAATTGGCCAAAATTGGTTTTCAGACAATGGCTGGCAATGCTTTCTAACACGAATCCGGACCTTAAACGCAAACCACATAATAAGCCAAATTCAGCATAATCTGTGTATGACTGTATTAAGAGTTGTCCCAGATTAGAATGGGAAATGCTACCTGTGCAGAGTAACGTTTGCATCCGGTGCTATCTCCATCTCCAATTAAAGCATCCCTATCGATGTTCATTTGACCAGGACCAGCAGCCTCAAATATTCCATGAAATTTACGGTCACTGTGATTGAACAAAAATAGCACAAGTCCTTTGCTGATATTCTTTACATGAGAATAGTGTGTCCCTGGCCAACCTGCCACCAAAGTTCTCTATGAGTAAAACATAAAACGTAGCAAATGAGTGTAGAAAGAGACAAAGAAAAGGTGGAAATGGTCAAATACCGAACAACTGTTTGGAAAGGCATTCATTGATTGTGTTGTGCGTGCAACCAAATATAACAGCGCCGAGATCAGATTTCCTTAAGTTCCTAAGGACAGGGAGTGGACTTTCTATGGAAGGCAGAGAGGCTTTTGTTGTGGCCTTAACTCGGATTATCTTTTTCTTTTGCTTTCCACTTCCCATTCTGCTAACCAAATGTACGATTATTTACTCCGAGATAGAAAATCATATACGAGTAATATATCTTATAGAACACATTGAGCAGACACTTTATAATTATCCTGTTTACATGCCCTTTTCACTACCAATATAATCCATCACGATGACGATAAATCAAAGCTAAACTGAACGTTATTTCATGAAGTAAGCACGGAACAAACTTTAAACTACATTTAATACAACACAAAGCATTATTAGGGAAACATGGATGCAAGAAAGGAATTTGCTTAAATCATAAAAAGGAATATGAAACAAACACTTCCTTTTGTGTTGGAGGGAATGAATATTGAATACTCCTGTGTATCTAAAAAATAGCATCTTATTTCCTCAGTGATGGAAGCCAAGGAGCAATTAATGTACAAAACGTTGTCATATAGCCTCGGGCATGTACCGTAGTTGGTTCAGTTCGTAAAGGGGGATCAGTCGGTTGGTCCACCTTCTAAGCGGATCGCCAGGTGAGCTTGATTACCTCTAAAGTGATGGGCAGTGTGGACTGGTTAAGTTACATTCCTTAAACACTTAAAATTATTAGCTCATAAGTTTTGTAAGATAAGGGATACCAATAAGTCTTTTAGCATTGGCATTACTTAAAATTACATGTGTTAAACAGTATGAGGGCGGATGCAACTCCAAATGGATTTTTGAAACCTACAGAATTTGAACTTGAAACATATGTCTAGGAGGAACTCGGACACTAGGACTATAAATGAGACAAGCTACTCGCCCTCAACTCGTTAAAAGCTTGATTTGAGTGAAGCTTAAACGAGTTCAAGCCTAATCTAGAACTTTAAACAAGCTTCAGAAACTAAATAGCGAGCAAGGTTGTTAACTTGTATGAGACTATCCCATTTATAATTTACATTTCATAGACTTATGTAGAAACAACTATATATAAAGTAAGTAGTTATAAACCAGCAAGCTTGGATAAGTGGTTAACACCCTTACTTTCACACCCTTGCTTTCAGATACAGAGGTCAAGGGTTCTATCCTCATGCCTTGCAAGGCTGGAGGTCCTTTCTATCTTAGATAGAACCGGGAAGCAGTCACTCTACACCGTCGTGGTAAGGTACGATTGTCTACATCTTAAACCCCCCACCCCCACCCCCCAATACACCTTCGATGTATTGGGACCCAAAACCATGAGACGGCATTGGATGCTTGCTCTACAAATAAATATCTAAACAAGCCGAACTCGAATCCAACTACTAGGCTAGGGTACCCCAATTGTAGTCATAGTCTTCATAGAAAATACTTGCTTAACAATAACCGTTAAGGTTGCCGATAATGGGAATGTTTCAGTCGTACATTTACTTATTGACATACTAAAATACAGCTAAATAGAAGCAAAAAGGATGCGTAACAAATAATAAATATAGCTAAAACAGAAGATACTTTCAGAATATCATTAAAGACTTTGAAATTTTCAAAATTTAATGAAAGGCGCAATTAATTCAAACATTTTTTTTACTTACTTGAATGGTGGAAATGCGGGTCCGTTGAGATTCCCTGAGAAACAAAATGCAAAATTATTTTGAAAGTGGGCAAAATTACACTGTTGTTGTAAATGTAGGTGCTACTGTTACCCCTGCAGGCAAGCAGGCAGACAGACAGATAGACAGGCAGGCCTGGAACGGTGTAACCGGCCGGCTTAATTTTCTTTCACATAAAGAGATATATATCATATACAGTAGTAATTTATAACACCGAAAGGTACCGGAAATATTTTCAGAATTTGTCTACGCCCTCCTTGAGTTCCTTCCTTCCTTCATATAAATTTTTTCTTTTTTAATGTTTAAATATTACAGCTGTGAGTTGATAAGTTGATGTACTATCGTACTGTTACTACTGTATGTGCAAATAGATATTTCATACACTATTATTTCCATTTATACGGTATTATCTAATATAATTTTAAGGATATATAAAATAATACATTTTTTACGAAAAATTCAGACTGTATGATAGTGAAGCATTACACGTACACTTGATAACGAGATGTTAAAAATCCTAAGGTTTGCTATTCACAAGGATCGACTCAAGAACTTGGTAAAACCGATAGTGCGTCTAACAAGCTGAGTTGACCATCATTGACAAAATAAAATACATTTAGTATATATGTTTACATTTTACGAGTATATCTTAGGTAAATATCCAAATTAAATCATTTAATATATTATTTTTCTAAGGTATTTTGAACCGAAAATTATATTGTGTAAAAAATATATATATATTTTTTTGGGAAAAACTATTATCTTTATTCATGGAAGCATTATACTCACACTAATATTTAGTTCATTTTATATATTACAACTTTTGCTTTTTGACATTAAATATGAAGATTACTTTAAAAAAAAAACAAATAAGTTTTTTTTGATGCCATCAATATTTACTCTATATGAATCACCGGAACATAACGTTGGTTTTTCGACGAACTATTTATTTTTAAACTACAAAAATGCCTAAAATGTAACTCATGACTTTCTGAAAATACCCTCTGTTAATTTACCCTCGTAAATTTAAGTAGTTGGACTCGAACTCAACTAATAGTCTAATACTATGATATCTCTATTGTTTCGAAGCCCTCTCATATGAATTAAATCAACCTAATCAATGTTTGTCCGGTTTTACCAGAGGCAAAAAAAAGTCTGGATCATGAATTGCTATTATTAAACATTTAAACTAACTATCCAATGCAACGGGATAAAATCCTTTTCTGTTGATTGTGTAGGAAGAATGGGAGGGTTTTTTTTTTTTTTCCTTTTTTTTTTTTTTTTTTTTTTTTTGAAAGGATGACGAATAGGAGTTAACAAGACCAATATTCATAATCATCCGTTTAACTAAACAAACAAAAAAACTTTTACATGTTTGTTTGGTTACTAAACAAAGCAACATCATATGAGTTTCTTTTTAAACATTACTGGTAGCAAATTTTGTGTTCTTTTATAACCCAAAACCCTCATACAAGCTAGTAAGCTAGGTAAGGCATTTTTTTTTTCAAATTTCATCACATCACCATCACTACCACAACAGTCGTCCTGTTTTTTTTTAGGGGCTAAAGATAATTAGTTATAGCCTTATAAGGGATGACTTATTGCTTCTAGCAGCAGGTTTGTTTTTCACTTAGTTGTAACAACTAACAATTAGTTTACCATTCATCAGGTTATAAGATATAACAAATTGCGATATATCAAATCTAATTGCCTTTCCAAATTTCTAATAAAGAAATCACGAAACTAGGCAAATCAATGTCATAAACATATATCAATTTCAGAAGCAATATTCACCAAGATGCGGTACTTTCTTCACCTGTTTCTTCTAGCACATAAACATATATCTAAGAAATGTTTGTTGCCGTCATCCGAAAAGATGTATCACTTGGTTTGCATCGTATGCATGACATTAATTCCATTAGTAATAGATTTCATTGGCTAAAATACAGAGATAATATATTCATATATGTTAGGAATGTCCAAATATACGATTTGCATATCCTGTGAAAGCATCTCAGAAACACTTTCAGCACGAGTTGTTGAGAGAATGAGAGCAGAGGTACATATGCAAATGTACAGAGTAACCATGATCATCAACAAGACATCAAGAACTGTATCATCAGAATATTTCTATCAATGTACATATTTCACTACTCAACTCATCAGAACAAAAACGACCAATCCATGCTCGTGTTACCAACTAAAACTCACATCACAATTGCAGCGAAATTGCTCCTTTTCCCAATTGCTTCAGACTCAATGGTTTCCCAACAACTTCCCTCGTTATAACATTCAACCTGTCAAAAGTTCAGTGAAAAGCATTAATTTAAACATAAAAGAAACACTGATGCAATAAGCCAACACTTTTTGATTTGGTTTACATACAATGTCCAAAAGTTCATTATTCTCTGTAGCACCACCAATCGCGTACAGTTTTTCTCCCATCACAAAGGCACCAAAGCTTCCTCTACAGATATTCATGGGCTCAGCTTCCACCCAAGAACCCATTCGAGTATCAAAGCATTCCATCGTCGCAATGTAATTATCCCCATTAAATCCACCAAGTGAGTATCTATAAAACAATTGATAAGATTTAGCAATGAGAAACCTTGGATAGCAGTGACAACCTTAATCTACCAAAATATTGTCCCAAAATAAATGCAATGTTTGACTAGATACATTCCTTTTGGCCATTATATCCAGAATACAACACAATAAAGATGAATTAGAGGTAGCCAACTCGACTCCTTTACCTAGGAAAGGGTCAATCCCCATGTTTATCTCTAACGAAACATAAATACAAAAAAAAATTAACTAAAAAGGACGGTTGAGGGGACCAAAAGTTCCCCAAAGTGCATCTTTAATGCATACAACCTCTTAAATCTTTTTATTCAGCATATTGGACCTTTACCGAAACAATAAAAAGTCTGTAATCATATCTGACCCACTAACTTACATAGATTTAAACAACAAAACTTAAAAAGCAGTATCGTGGGTCAACCAGAATCTTAAGCCACTACCCAGCCCACCTAAACAACCATTTTGTCACCTCTTAACTAATGAATACAAAAACTTTGTGGGCCAAAACTATTGCTAGCTTTACCAAGTACGCAAATGCAGCATTTGTAGGCCACTTTTATAAATTTTGGGATGATTAGGACTATCCATTTAATACTAAAATAACTACACAGATTGGAAAACTGCATCTTTAAAAATATATGAACTTACAGTTTCTGATGTAATACCACCAGTGAATGGCAACCCTTCCTTGTGTTCATGCTAGGAAGATTGTACCATGCTTCTTCACGAGGATCGAACCTTTCAACAGAACTGCATGGCATAAAGTATTATAATTATAAATATTGTATGTCTGATACGACTCCCAGATGTCAAAGAAAACTAGGTGCTAAGAGTAAAATGATAAAGGCTCAAGAAGGTAAATGGGATAGTCTCATACAAGTTACTACAACTAACTGTTATAAGTTACCTCAAATAGGATGCCCCATCGTATCCACCAGTAACATACAGTGCATTGTTCAGTTCTGCCACTGCTGGCCCTAACCTCTACAAGATAAATACAGTTATAATCAGTGAAATGAGCTACAGAGGTGGCAAACTGGCAATTAGTCAACTACAACCGCTTTACTTATAAACTGGGTTGATTCAGATTATGAATTATCTTTAACAGGTCAAAAGGGCTATACAAAAATAATAACTTTGAAGATCAAATGTGTTGGTGAAAATTTTTGGGGAAAATTGTGAACCTAACCCACTCTTCACCTCTAACAAACAAGAAAATACCTTGCTTTGCATTGCACGCGTGGGAAGCCACTTCCCGATAATTAAATCAAGATATTCCACCTCGGAAGGACCCCCAGATCCATTAGCACCACCAACGACGAAAAGTCTGTCATTGATTGAAGCTCCAGCAGCATATATATTTTTCCAGTGTAAGGGTGGTCTTGAATTCCACTGATTCGTGGTTGGGTTGAAGGATTCAACTAAAACAAATGGAGAAAAATAGAGAGAACTGAGGACACGTCTTACAAGATGATGAAAAGAAGTTTGCAAGAAATGTAAAAACTCAAGGAAGTTTTTACCTGTGTGGTATCCCCCACCACCAAAATGAAAAATTTCAGCATTAAAGGTTGCTGCTGAGGCATATGTCTTGACAAACTTCATTGGACTAAGTGAGCATTTATGATCATGATATGGGAAATAGGATTCTATCGTTGACATCCATGAAGAACCGTCAAAACCCCCAACTATGTATACAGATTCAACTAAATTTGACTGAGATTTGCTAAGTAGTTGAGTGTCTACGTCAGCAGGGTCTACAATAGATCCTGACCGTGATACCAGATTACTAAGACTGGTTCTAAGCTGATCAATTTCTTGTTTTGATTGAACCTGGGTAGCAAAATTACATTTAGTAGCACAACCATTGCAATCAATTTAAAAAATTAAAGATAAAACATTTATTGAAAGACGAATATATTTGGAGAGAAAAGTGTACCAATTCTTGCTGTAGCACATTAACTTTCACGATCTGCTTTGTCTGAGATCCCTTCAGCTCTTTAACTTCTTGCATTAACTTTACATAAAAGCATTACAATGTCAATTAGACTAAAGATGTAGCAAAAGACAACTAAAACTAAGATTAAACAATAAGCATAAAGAATAGGAATGTTTGAATTACTTTGACCACCAGAGACTGAAGATCATTTGACGCCTCTTGCTCTTTAACCGTGTCCGGTTCAGTGGAATTTTCGTTTTCATGATTTTCAGTTTCCTCAGTGTCACCCTCCTCTGTCTCGTCACTCTCAGAAGATGGCCTATCCTCACAGGTCTTTGGCTGTTCCCATGTATGAAAACCTGTGACTTCATCAGCAGTGACAATGGGCTGTTGTTCTTCCCAGGTGTTTGCCCGTTGTTCTCCCCAGGTATTAGTCTGTAGTTCCCCCAAGGTGTCAGATTGTCCATTCCATGTATCTACTTCTCCATCATCAGCAGTGACAATAGGCTTTTGTTCCCAGGTGTTTGCCTGTTGTTTCCCCAAGGTGTCAGATTGTCCATTCCATGTATCTACTTCTCCATCACATGTATCTGCTTGTACATCCCAGGAGTCCGCTTGTCCGTTCCAGATTCTTGCTTCCTCATCCCAAGTGTGTGCTCGAGGAATCTCAGCCTTTTCTTCATGTGCATCTGAAGCAGAGAAAGACGAGTTTGAATCTTGGATCCCATTAGACTGCTCGTCAATGGTTGATTCAGTTTTGAATAATGAGCTCCATTGTCGTGTGGGATGGGAACTAGAAGTAGCAGTGGCAGAACTACTGCAATCGCCAAGGACAGAAGCATACGAGAGCGTTGACGTCTGATTCAGGTTCTTGGGTACCACCTCAAAACTCCTTTTCGGCCTTGGAATCTGAGGGTACTTCACTTCATTGACTGGATTCACTTCGAACAAGGAGATCAGTTGGTTTGTTTGATGATGATCCAGCTCAAAATAGAAGTGTTTGGTCTCATAGTAGTTATTGGCAATGATTGGCCCAAACTGTTGCTCAGACAGTGGCCGACATTCTTGTCTGAAACAAATCCGCACCTTGGATATAAAAAACATATTAACCTAAGTATTAGTATGTATTTATATCGGCCCATCACAAAATTATTACATTAAAATAGGATAAGATACCTGAGCCGGATAATATGTATATCCAGAGTCATCTCCATCTGCAACCCAGGCATACTTATCGATGTTCATTTGACCAGGACCTGCAGCCTCAAATATCCCATGCAGTTTTCTATCACTATAATTAAACAGAAATAGAGCAAGCCCTTTGCTGATGTTTTTAATATATGCAAAGTGACCCTCTGGCAAACCTGTTTAAGAAAGATCAGAAACATATCCCAGTTCTTCACAATGAAAACACAAAACTAACATACGGATATATATAAAAGAAGCAGAAGTAATGGTGAAAATAATCAACTAACCGAACAACTGTTTAGATAAGCATTCATTGATTGTGCTGTTCGTGCATCCAAATATAACGGAGCCAATATCTGTTTTCCTCATATTCCTAGCAGGTGCACTACGATTAGAAAGCACATACGGTTCTTGTTTGGCCCAGTTGAAATTCGTCTTTTTCTTTTGCTTATGACCTCCCATTCTGCTAAACAAAAGAATAACCATCAAGGCATCAATCAATACTGAAAATGCAAGTCTAAAAATGCAGTGACATACAGGCATATAGAGAACACAGAGAAAAGACTCTTAAGTGGCGTCCCTACATTCCCATCTCATACCAACATAACCCACCACCACGACTTTTAATTTAACCAAAATCTGACGGTAACCTTATAAAATAACAAGGAATCAAGCATAGTAATACAACACAGAGTATTATTGAAAACAATCAAGAATGTCAAGAAAAAAATTAGCATATATTGCAAAAGAGGGGAGGGGGAAAGATCACACGAGCATAGGACAAACATTTCGTCATCTGGTGTGCTACTGTGCCTGTATAAAGACATGAGTGATGGGCGTGGAGATAGCCCAAAGAACAAACACGATTAATATGCTTGGTTCACAAACTATGTGTGCCCTTTTTGTCATCAATATGGCAAAGGAACTATAAACTAAGTGGCTAATGACATTAAAAAAAACAAAACATAATAGGCTGGTTAAGAACAATACTACTACTATTAGATATACGGGTGAAATGCTTGAAAAGTGAAAAATGTCCAACTATAGGCCGAAATATATTATACGTATCAAGCTTTAAATGTTACTATTGAGCATATCCAAATTGGATACCTACATACAATTGATTTGGACTAAAGTTGAATACATATGCGAATACTTATTATCCATCAACTTCACGAACCAAAAACAGAATCACTCGTTAACAAAATATATGTAAAATAACGAAGTAAAGAACGTTGTCGCTGTGTACTTCATTTCCTTTGGTAGCACATTTTATCCTCTTTTTAAAAAATTTCCACACATAGCGTTCATCTACAGACAAAAAAAATTAACAGCAAACAAAAGAAAGATTTAAAATCTCAAACACGTGTTCTATCCATAACATTTTTTACCCTTAACGAGCTAGCCTAGTGGTCAAATGTCCTTATATGTATCCTTGATCACAAGCTCGAACATCATTAGGTAAACATCTTGGCAAGGGATTCAGAAATAGTCGCAGGATACCCGGTTAGGTCACGTACATGACTCAAAGACTCGTCCTCCCCATAAAATAATCAAGAGAAAAGCTACTCCTTTTTGCCGTTTACCGTTTACATCTATTCGTAACATTTCATAGTCTAATAAATCAACATTTTCTCTCTAGTCTCTACATAAAGCCAAGAATCTTATACTAACAACAATACTTAAAATAGTTATAGAAATTATTTGTGGAAACAATACTTAAAATACTTATTTCATATATAAATTAAAATTCTAAACATAAAAATCACAAATTTCCACACATCATCACCACATAACACACTTATTTAAAAAATAAAAAAATAAACATAAGCTAAAAAAAGGGGAAGAAAATAAATGTTAGTCTAAATTACTCAAAATATATAGCAACTAGAATAAAATATACATATGTGATCATAACATGTTTCAAAAACATAATCATTTACTAAATATTTGTCAGTCAACAGAAACAAAAACCTAGTTTGACCGTCCGATGAACCAAAAAAAAATTTTTTTTTTTTTTAATAGCAAAATGTACGGACTTGATGATATATATAGCAAAAAACAGAAAAGATATAGATATACACCTTATAAGTTACAGTAGTGTTGATATGCCGGAAGATGATACTTATAAGAAGATGTATGGCATATGAAACGACGTCGTTACGTCGGAAAAAGAGAAAAAAGATGAGCAGAAAACAGTGGGTATGGAAGGCAAAGAAATGTAGTTTTTGTTTCCGTTTTTGAGAGAGGAGAACTAAGGGTGGTAGCTTGCTAGTATGAGAGTGGGGCCTAGCCTCAAACGTGTAAAAATGTGACTGGTTACCATATTGACCGGTTTTTGACAGTCATAAAGAAATAAAAAGAAACAGGAATTTCCAATAGTGGTAAAACATTTTGGTTTTTGGCTTTTGTGAAACGTGGTTTGTTCTTTGCTTGGTTTGTGGACATGGTGATAGAGATTTTTGCTTTATTCGTGTAAGTTGAAATATGTGAAAATTAATGGTTTGAAGAGGTTTTTACAACTATGATATATTAACGATCAAATCGGTATTTACAAATTTCGAATCACAGTTTAAGAGTAAAACAGTGTGTATTATCTCGCCAAAAGTAATTAATACCTTTATAGTTTTTGTGACCAAATCAAAATGAGATTACGGACTTTTTCCGATGTAATTTTTGTGACCAAACCAAAATGAGTTTATAAAGGTAGTATTATGTCAAACACAGTTTTGGTAAATACATTTTCCGATGTACAGTAATTAATACATTTTTCACATAATATTGTATCAATTGACAATTGAAATAAGAAACCAAAAATGAAGATTGTTTTTAATATTATCATGATTTGCTTTTCTTTTTAATAATAGCATTTCTTAACATTTGGTTTACAAAACAATTAGATCTAGATATTGTTTTCTTTAACTTTTTTTGTTTTCAAAAAAGAAAAACAAATTTTTTTAATATAAATTCAACATACATAAATAATATATGTAAATTACATTTATTACATTCCTTCTTTATTTCTCTACTACTTGTAAGTTTTTTTTTATATATATCAAATGCTACAAATGCCCGGCTCGAGCTAAGCCCAACCGAGTTTTCATTTACAAGCTCGAGCCCAAATTAATTAAAGTAAACGACGTAATTGAGCTTATTTGCCTTGATTTGATAGTTTTTATTTAATATAAAGATATGATAGTTTTTTAGTAAAAAAAATATCCAACTTGAATAAACTTTTCAACTATCGAATCCAATAATCTAATTTGCATATCATAAAAACGATACCAAAAGTGAGTTTACAAAGGTTTGGTCACAAAAAATTACATTGGAAAGTCTGATAACAACCAACAATATTCATACTTAATGTATAAACAAAAGCTATTAACAATAAAAAAAAATAAAAAATTGAGCTATAGTTCCTATAATAACTAAAATTGTATTATCACATTTCTTGATCTTTAAAAACTATAATCATAAGTCAATAAGTCTATCATATATAAAATATTAATGAAAAATCTTTAACATATACTAAAAAAGAATCCTTAATTCAAAAATAGAATAATCTAAACCCTTTATTAAATTTCTTTCTTAATTTTCCACCCTTAGAGCAAGATGATGACATCATCATTGATTCAATCTTTAATCAAATACTTTTTTAGTCCTTCTAACTATGAATAAAATGTTCCAACAATACATATTATTAATTAATATTCTACTAATCACATCAAAATTAATATTTCTAACTTTTTGGATACCCTTTAATATGTCTAACTTTTTTAATACTCTTTTTGATCCACATCATAGTCTATCATTCTTTTAATTTTCTTTTGATTTCATATTTGATTTTCTTATAAATCTTCTTACAAATTAGTATTATTAAAAAAAAAACGTTATCTAGATTTGTTAACAAAGAATTATTGTTTCAAAAAGCTATGTCGATCCATCTTATAACTTTTTTAATATTTGATTTTTTTAATAACTGTTAGCATTTATATCTACAGTCGCTAAATTTGTGTCAAGTAATATTATGATCTATGTTCCATTATAATTTATTTTTCGTATATGATTTTCTTACAAATAATTAATAACAAATAATATTGTATTGAATTATGGTTTAAATTAACCTTATGTTATGAAGTATAACTATACACTTGATGATATATAATTAAGGTTGAAGAATGGGGTTTTTATTGTTTATAGTGAATCATATGAATGAGCTCATAGGAAATATTGTGACAAACAACCATTATCGTGATATGAAAAATATATGAATATTTTACATCAACTAAAAATTAGCATAATAAAGATTACATCCTTGCTTCCATATCATTATATACAATATCATGACACATCAAATTGTGTTAGATAGGATGAGTTACATCGATGCAGTCAAGGAATCTTGAAACATATGTGTTAAAGTTGTCTTAATTTAGAAGCAGAAGTATAAGTACAACTCAAAAATTGCTCCATTCGAGTCCCTCTTTAATGAAGGAGGCGTTAGGGAAATCAATAACTTCGCTATGGCTTCAATGAAGGTGATTACATGCTTGTGGATCATAGGCATAAAATCAGCTTTTACAAAACCACTACTATTTGTGTATTCAATTATCTTGTGGATACCGTGAATCCTTATAACTTTTTATACTATACGTAGTTAACTACATCCATACATTGGACCAACCGTTTTAGTTTTCAATTCACTAAAAAAATATATATGTTGTAATCTTTAAAAATATAACCGTTGGTGATACTACATAAATCTATAAAACACTTGTAAGGTGAATGAGAAATAATTGTCAAGCCATAGTCTTTGAAATTATATTTATACCATGGTTGGTTTATGAAAAAAACAACCTGTGTTTTCATTATTTTATTTTATTTATTATTCTGTCATTGTTTAATAGCTTTTAAGTATTTATTATACCATTGTGTTAACTTTTTTATACGTCAAAATGTAATTTCTATTATATGTTTATTTCGCGTTTCACGCAGGTTATAATCTAGTATAATGTGAAAGAAAATATTGCGACAAAAACATTTAAGACCATTTATAAAGGTAAGTAAAAAAAATAGGTGAAATAAGAATGTGAGAGTTGCAAAGGAGATTATCAATTAAAATATAAAGTGGAAGAAAATATTGTGACAAATCATTTATAAGAACATTAATAAAAGTAGGTAGAAAGGTAGGTGAAAAAAGAAATTGAATGATACGAAAAGTTAAGGTTATACATTATGATTACCCAACTCAAACTAATCTTTTATTAAAAAATTAAATTTTCTATGTAACAAACGTTTGAAAAAACCAAGTTTAGTGAGGGTTGAATGGTTGATGATGGGTGGAGAGGAGAGAAGAAAGGATGAAAAATAGACATATTTTTTTTTATTATTTATATAATTATATTTTGTTTATCTATACTATCTTATAATAATTAATATTTTCTATCTCATAAAAGTGTTAGGTGGAAAATTACCATTTTACTTTTTATAAATTAATTTACATCATTAATCATTTATCTTCTAAATTATATCTCTTATCTCTTTACATCAATTATATTTACACAAATTACTTACAGAGTTGCACCCACCATGAACAACACCACCACGGCCACCGTCACCACCGCCAATCGTCGTCACCACCAAACCGCCGCCGCATCACGCGGGTACAATGCTAGTATTGATTGAACATAAAATGGAGTATTGTAAAATATTAAATTTGAAAGTGAAATGTTAAAGGAAAAGAAAGGACATGATGGTGAGAATGTAATGTTCATGTGAGAAGAAAAACGATGGTTTAAAAGAGATAAATTAAAATGGTAAAAAAGTTAAATGGTTACACTTATTAAGTGATAAATTAATCAAAATATGTGGTAATTTTATCACTTCCCATTTATTATAGGCAGTGAAGACATCGTACAATTTCATATATTAAATTCAACTAACTTCAACTTAAATGTTTACTTCCTAGCTCTGCAATTGTTTACTAAAATAATACTTTGGCATTAATGTTTCCACAAAAGAACCTTCTATATTTCGAGTTTTTTTCCAAAATAGTGTAGTGACTAAAATTATTTACCAAACTAGTATAGTTTCAAAATTATTTACCATTTTAGTATAAAACCTTATTAACATTATATTTGTTGAATTTAAAAATTGAAACGAAAAACCAAAAGCAATGGGTAGACCGATAAACCTCTAGGCTCTAACACTAATTACCTCCAATTCACATAACCTAAAATAAAATCATTAAATATACACATATAATAAATTAATAATGATACATTATTTGCCCAGGTAATCAAACACTCATCCATTTTTAGCTTGTGCGAACTTGCCGCCAACTTGGTTGGTTTCAGAGTTTGTTATTTAATAAATAATAATCATCGACAGCAGAATCATCTGATTGTAGCGCTCGTCGGATGTCACTGTTAAATTGTGAATTTGGTCCCCTGATTGTGTATCTCGTTTGTAAATTAAGCTGAAGTCCACGCCATCTGAAAACCATATTTGTATTCATTTGGTTGATGAGAGGTCTATCATGCAATAAATTTTGTTATTGAAAGTCTAGTGACATTTACAATTTGAATTTACTTCCTCTTCATTGGCTTGTTTTGTTTTAAAAATAGATGTATTGATACATGAATGAGTATATAGATTTATATAAGAGATGGGTACTGACTATTGAGCAAATGATCTTTCTATATAATATTTTACTAGATCTTAAAAAATGAAATATTATGGCTTTGAGAACTGGTGAGTGATTAGTGTTTATGAGTTTGTTTCCTGGTCTACAAATAACTTACAATCTTTATAATGTTAAAAATAAAGTTTTCTACTAAAATGGTAAATATTTTTAAAACTATACTAATTTGATAAATAATTTTAGTCAATACACTATTTTGGAAAAAAACTCCTATATTTCTCTGTTTGCAACAAACCCCAAAATTTATTATTTTCTTACCAATTTTCATTTTTACTCTATTTTCATTTTTTTTATAATTTCTTCATACCAAACACATAATTACATTGTTCTTTTTTTACATTTACTTATAATATTCGAGTGCTTAATGTCATTTGTGATTAGTTGGATAAGTGTAAAGGGTAGGGTGCTTGTTTGTTTCCACATAGTAAAAAAAAAAATAAAGATAATATTTTTTCAAAAAGGAATAATCGGGTGTTGAACCTATGTTTTGCCTTCATTTCAAATGGCCATTCAATGTGCTATAATTCTACATGGTTCATGTTTTGGTCTAATTATGTGGATCTTAAAAAATGAACTAATTACATTTTTCTTTTTTTACATTTACTTATAATATTCGAGTGCTTAATGTCATTTGTGATTAGCTGGATAAGTGTAAAGGGTAAGGTGTTTGTTTGCTTCCACGTAATAAAAAGAAAAATAAAGATAATATTTTTTCAAAAAGAAATAATCGGGTGTTGAACCTATGTTTTTCCTTCATTTCAAATGGCCATTCAATATGCTATAATTCTACATGGTTCATGTTTTGGTCTAATTATGTGGATCTTAATAAATGAACTAATTGATTTGCTTGTTATGGTGCGTTAGTTATTTGTTGTGTTTTTTTGGGTATTGTGTATGTTATGTTCCCCCCCATAATATTCATACAATCCTACCTCATACATGTCGTTATCTACTAGTTCTTGAGTTATTGTGGAGGTTATGATCGTGTGGTTATTAAGAATGATTTTTCGTGTCAAGTTCTTCTTACGAGGTCATTATCTTCTTAATAAAGATTGTGATCAACCCCTTCAATCTTTTGCGCTATTCGGTTGTTGCTTTCTAACGTCACCTTATGAGTCACAAGTTACTCCTATAATTGAAACATAACTTAAGATAAAGATAGTAAGATTAACCATGGAAACATAACTTGAAATAAGACTAGATACATAATGATAATCACATATAACAATGTTTAATGGCATCAACATATCTCACAAATGAGTCATAGGCCCATCCTATGTATTTTTATACTAGGTATATTATCTTTTATATAACCTTTAAATCTAAATTGAATAAATTAAGATTGTCTATTATTTTCCAACATTTAATACTTACATTGGATCAACCTTGATGACATCATCTTTGACTAAACATTTAGTCTTATACCATTTCAGTCTCTCAACTTTAATAAATATGAAATTTTTGACAGAATAAATTATTAGGAATAATAAACGCAACATCCAAATAGGCAATTCTATACTTACTCAACGTCACAGCTCTATAATTTCATATTTTCTCTTTGAATCTGTTAGGCCAATGAATAGAGGTGCTTATTTTATTTTACAATTTATATATTAATATCATATAATGGGATAGATGAGTTGATTTAAAAAAAAAACTAACAACTAAACTTTCGACACTATAAATATCGAAATGATATTTATGTTAGGAGATATGCTGCTTTAAAAAAAAAAGCATCATGTTTTTTAAAAAGATATCTCAATCATGTTTTAGTTTATTGGTATATTATATGAAATAAATTTATACGAAATACCTTTGAAGGTAACCAGTGAAAAAAAGTTGTCCAGTTCGAAGCTTTTCACTCAATGAAGCTCTAGAAAGTTAATTATTGTCTCATTTGTTGCTTGTGTGATTGTTCTTATTTTAGTCCTTATTATGTCAGTTTTTTTTATATCTTTTATTGTAGATTTTAGGTTAAATTTATATTTTCGATTATATTTTTTCAGTTATTTTGTCAGCCTTTTATACGTAAAATGTATTTTTTTGTTTTATATATTTCTCTCACTTTTCTATACGGGCTATAATCTAGTATCCTTTGAAAGGAAAAGAGCGACGGTTGTAGTTTAACGGACATCAATATACCCATTTGATTGAAATACCTTATTCACAAATGAATCATGGACTCTTCCCAATAAATTATTGTTTCACTCAAAAGTCAAAAATGTATATTTCTTTAGAGAAATAAAACAAGAGCTTATCTTTTAACCATCTTAGGTTCATTAAGATTTTAATGTGTCTACATTTTCATATTAAAGAGAATAAGATGATAATTCGGTTAAACCCTGTTATGATTCAGCTCGACGATATGTGCTCAAACAATGTTCATCTTCGTGAATGTTTTTTAGTTTTTTAAAAATAAATTTTTTGTCCCAAAAGTTTTTCATTTAAAATCGTTCTATGTAAATCCAAATCTGAAAAACTAACACAAAGCCAGTTTAAATATCTACGGAAAACTATTATAGTGGTATCATTTATGTATTTATTTGTGATAACAAAAATTCGACTAGAAAATGCAAATGTTAATTTAGGGGAGAACGTTGTTGTATCAAATGCCACATAGTTTCTACGTGTAAACTCACCACTCATATCCTGTATATCCGCCACGTCAGTAAATGACTAATTTACTTAAACCTGAAAAATACAAAAAACCTATGGCCCAAATTTCTTTCCTTTTAGTTTTTATTTTATTTGCAACCCCAAATCTACTGGGCACACAAGAAAAACGCCGGAGATGGAGGCCCAATCTCTCCGAAACTTTCACAATGTACACGTCGACACGCACCACCACACACTTCTTCGTGTCCGTAACTACCAACATGGTTTTCGCGTTTCTGTTACAACCGCCAATAAAAAACTTCGCCACGTCAGCATCAATTCTGTTAATCAAAACAGTACAGACAAAGACCGTAACAAGCATAATGAAAATATTAACGGTGTTAATGGAGTCCGGCATAGAAGACGTGACGTAATTGTAACGCCGTTAATTGCGATCGGAGCATGTATGGTCCGGTCAGCGGTAGCAAAGGCGGATAGTGAAACTCCGGTGGCGGATGTACAGACGGAAACGGTGGCGGCGACGACGACGGGAGGGAAGGTTGAGGTGAAGAAAGAGGAAGTGATAAGTTCGAGGATATACGATGCGACGGTGATCGGAGAACCGATGGCGGTTGGGAAAGATAAAGGGAAAGTATGGGAGAAAGTGATGAATGGAAGGATTGTTTATTTAGGTGAAGCTGAACAAGTTCCTACTAAAGATGATAAGGTTTTGGAAGTTGAGATTTTGAAAATTTTGGTGAAGCGATGTGTCGAGGCGAACCGAGCTGTTACGATGGCTTTGGAAGCATTTCCAGCTGATTTGCAACCACAACTTGATCAGTACATCGATAAAAGGTCTAACACTTACTTTTTTGTTTTCAGCTTCATTTTAGCTATTAGAAGATAAAATTATAGTGTATAGTTTTAAACTTAATGGAAATAATCTATCTGGAATATAAGCTAGGTTTAAGTAGATGCAATGTTTGGCTAGAAATGGAAAATTGACTTAGCTTTAAAAAGTAGATACTGACATGATAATATGTGTATAGATTTCCTGTTTTTTTTGGTTTGTTTCTGCTCCAAGTGTTATTAAAGTCGATTATGGATGGCAGGATTGATGGAGAGACTTTAAAGTTGTTTGTGTCACATTGGCCACCTCAACGATGGCAAGAATATGAGCCCCTTCTAAATTACTGTCGGGATACTGGAATACGCATGGTTGCATGTGGCACACCACTCAAGGTACTTTTTCAATCGATATACGTGATGGGATAGCTGATGATGGTATAGAGAAGCAGTAAAATTTGGGTAACTGGTCTAAATGGGTCATCAGTTTAGGTCAAAACATTCGGGTTGGGGCAATCAGAAAATACTTTTGTGTCCATTATCTGTTTTGACAATCTAGGAACTTTCCAGAACATGATTTCGAAAGCTAAATTTTCACAATGACAATCAAATTTTTTGAAATAAGCGCTTTTAAGGGTTGTGCCATGTGTGCATCAAAATACAAGTTCATTGACTTTCAATTTGGTCGGTGAATTGATCCTTTTCCTTTTCAAATAGTTTTGTTTTGACCCATTTGACCTGCCTTAGATTAAAAATATCTGAATCAACCTACTTATATGTGAGTAAATGGGTCAAAATTTCCATTTCTAATAGTATTATTCAAGCTGTTGGTACATTACTAATAGATGTCGAGATGTTTCTAAGGTCTTAAGGACTGTTCAAGCTGATGGTATTCGTGGGCTTTCAAAGGCTGAGCGTAAAGTATATGTTCCTCCAGCTGGTTCGGGTTTTATCTCTGGTTTTACATCTATCTCGCGTAGACCTTCAAAGGATATGAATTTCCCATATCAGTCTAGTTCATTTGGGCCAAGCTCTTATCTATCTGTACAAGCCAGATTTGTTGAAGAGTATACAATGTCTCAGATCATTTTACAGGCAGTTACAAATGGAGGAGCCACCGGAATGTTGGTGGTTGTTACTGGTGCAAGTCATGTTGCTTATGGTTCAAGAGGGACTGGGGTTCCAGCAAGAATTGCTAGAAAGATGCAAAAGAAAAATCAAATAGTTATATTGCTTGATCCCGAAAGACAATATATTCGTCGGGAGGGTGAAGTTCCCGTTGCTGATTTCTTATGGTATTCTGCTGCCAGACCATGCACAAGAAATTGCTTTGACCGGGCTGAAATTGCTCGAGTTATGAATGCAGCTGGCAGAAGGCGAGATGCTTTGCCACAGGTTAGTAGATCCATTTTCTTAGTCACAAATGTGTAGAGCCTGCAAATGAGTCTGTTTGAGAAGGTATTTATAACAAGACTTGGTCACTATGATATGTATGAAAACGGGTCATATGAGATTCGGCTCTTCTTCTGTTATCTAGATTTTTAATAGAACTCTAAAATCTAAATATTGTGCAATTAAAAGTATACAATTGGTGAGTAATAGTGACCTAGTACTTTAATGCTGATGATTTTGATCCTAAATAAATAAAACATATTGTGTTTTGACCAATGTTATTTCATGCTATATGTGTTCTTTTCTTTTTGAGCTTGGTGTGTGAATAGTTTTATATACTTGATGATTAGTTGAAGTGTAGTATACACGGTTTGCCGCTGATGTGTATCCTTAGTCAGCATGTATATTATATTCTGTTATCAGATGAACTTTATATGAAAATTTGATATATTAGTCAGAACATATATACCTTAAATAGTTCAATCTACTTTCTGCTAGCCAAAATGTTGAAAAATATTAACAAGCGTTTTGATTGGTGACTATAACATGTTTTGTACCTTTACCAGGATATCCAAAAGGGACTGGACCTTGGTCTAGTATCTCCAGAAGTATTGCAGAATTTATTTGATCTGGAGCAGTATCCTCTTCTTTCAGAACTTACTCATAATTTTCAGGTAACCGTATGTGTACAGTTAATTGAACAACTTCTTAATGCTCATTTCACATCTGGCCATACTAGAAATGTCAATACCAACCTATGTAATTTTGAATGAGTCAGTTTGGGTAGTGCTGTATCTCTAACGGCCAAGTTGATAAGAGGAGTAAAAAATGGAACTGGTCAATTGGGTCATGCATTATCCGCTGTGTCTTTGTAATGCATACAACATCATGAAACTTCAGTCGCAGTTATATTGCAGAAATAGTACAGTTTTTGTAATGTTTAATGCAAAGCTCTTTAAAATGGTCAAAAAGATGTTTTTGTTCAATCCATCCAGATCCGATTCATACTTCAAGTTACCCATTTGGACCTGTTCAGTTTGATACCTTTTTTCAATTGGGCAACTATTTAGACTATACTCGCTATCTCCATCTGCAACACACTTGTCACAAGAGGAACTTGTATCCACACCATTTTGTTTATGGGTCTTATGATACCTCCAGTGCAAGGCCCTTTGGTTGTTTTGCCACCTCTGGGATATTTATTGTAGATTGATTTTTCTTTCTCATAAAGAGTCTCATGGCATTAAATCTGTTGACCGTTCTTTTAATTCAATGTCAGGGATTCAGAGAAAGATTGTTGGCAGATCCTAAATTCTTACATAGACTAGCCATAGAGGAATCAATATCAGTAACTACTACTCTCATTGCACAATATCAGAAAAGAAAAGGAAGGTTTTTTGAAGAAATTGACTACGTCATGACAGACACCATCAGAGGAATAGTAGTTGATTTCTTCACAGTATGGCTTCCAGCCCCCACGTTATCATTTCTTTCATTCGCTGATGATGTTAATGGGCCAAATAGCATAGATGCACTTAAGGGTCTTCTGGGGTCTATACCAGACAATGCATTTCAAAAAACGCTTGCTGGGAAGGAGTGGAATGTAGGCCATAGAGTTGCTTCAGTGGTAGTTGGTGGTATTAAGCTTGCTGGTGTTGGATTTATATCCAGTGTTGGAGCTGTGGCTGCCTCAAATGTGTTGTACACTGCACGCAAGTTTCTTAATCCAGCCCTTGTGAGTAAGCAACAGAATAAAAGATCACCAATTTTGAAAACCGCTGTTGTTTATAGTGGGTTTCTTGGGACATCAGCTAACCTTCGGTATCAGGTACCCTTATTGCACAATGCTTGGAATTCAGATTATCAGCTTGGGTTTGTTATTAACTTTACAGCAATTCAAAATTCAGATTATTGCTGGATTGGTGGAACATCGGCTTTCAGATATTTTTGCTGATCAAACGTTATTTGTAAATTTGTTATCTTTTGTGGCACGCACAATCAATTCCTATTGGGGAACTCAGGTTACATGCACCTCAATTATTAATTCTTATTCAGTAAATTCTTGCAGTTATTTATTTGTAACAAACCCACGAACATCACTATTGGCTCACTCTAAAGTCTAAAATTAGTAAAGTACAAGAGGCAGGCGTATCGGGTAAAGGAAATAAAAAATAACGGGTTCTCGCCTTCTCGGTTAAGCATCTTTAGTACGGGGTTGCTTGGCCCATAAACACTTGATTAATGTGTTAATTATGATTACAAAAACATGTTATTACGAGGATAAATTATATGTTTCAATAACAGAATATAGGAGTTGTATTTATTATAAATACACGTGGGAGACTTTTGAACCATCTGATCCATTTCATTTTTGGCCAATTGTTTTTATTGACCCGTTTGGGATAAAACATAACCCGAATCAACCCATCAGCAAATGAACCTCGATTTTTCATTCTTTGTATTTCGTTCACATGAGATAACCTCAAATAAATGTTATTTTTATGCAGCAATGGATCGATCTTGCAAGGTTTACAGGACTACAGCCGCAAAAGAGCGAAGCGTCAGCAAACGAAACAATAGAATCTGCAAATCCTGCTACACTAGGTTGCAGCAACCCGACAGAAGAAGCCGCTGTTGATGAAGTTGAAAATCAGCAGTCAATAAGATGATAACTTCTGTCATGCTATAGCAGTTAAGGGATTTTCCTGTAAGGATCGCCTTTCTGTATTCTTTCTAATTTATATCATAGTATGTGCTCATAGTTGTAGTTAAATATATACTTGAGCATAGGGAATGAAGATACATATATAGGCTAAAATTTTCCAGTCTTTGAACAAATTTTGCCTAGTACACCCATGGGCATGAAAAGGCAACAAATTTTGATCGAAACTATTTCATATATACTAATACAAATTGTTCACTGTTACACTATAATCTTCCTGATTTATGTAATTGGCAATTAACCAAACAGATGGGCCAATCTTTTGATCACCATCTTCCTTTGATACCACAGAACTATATGAAGAAGTTTGAGCCAGTTTTGGGAATAATAATATTTGTAGTATATAGAGATACATGTTTTACTTGGTTGGAAGTAATTCTCATACAATCTATGTTCAAAGAAAGTTGAAGGAAGCAAAGAAATGTGATCAATTACAACTAATTATGGCTGGATCATATATTGCCTAGAAGATTAAATATTTAAAAACTATAGCCAAATGATACTTAAAACATTAAACATGTCTGATGCAGTTATAAGTGCATTCAAATGGCTCAAGAACAAATGATTAATCAAAGACCGAAATCATTGACAAAACGTTAATTCTCTTATAACTCCATAATATTCGACTAATCAACTATTTACAAAAACTAAGACCTCTATAAATAGACCTTAGATCCACTAAAATAGGCAACAAAATAAATGAATAAAAGGAACCTAAATAAAATAATAATACAAATAAAATTAAACTTGGAATATTAAATCTTAGATAATTCCCCTGCATCAATGTCGGTGCCGAATGCTTATCAAGATGACATTATAACCCCATTCCGGGTTCCCATCTTGCTGGTTCATCCTTGTTTCTCTCTGAAGTGCACTTTCTAAACTATTCATCTGCGCCATCAATTTATGATGTTCTTATCAATAATCAGATTTGTTAGCTGATAAAATCAGCAAATTATCTTTCACACTGATGGTGGAACTGTCTAATACCTGCTCTTTGGCAAACCTATTGTGTATGAACAGACCACTATAGAGATCAAAACTATCATTCTCCGTGCTTTCTTTCTGCAAATGGTTATCTCATGTTAATTGTTTCACATTTTCAATAGATTTTCTTTTAATAGCAACTTTGATATAATGTATTAAAATGGTAGAGTAAGCTTGAGCATACCACTTGAACCAACTTCTCAAATCCCTTTGTGTCGGTGAGTTTTTAATCTGCATTTGTGATAATGGCAAAAACATGATTAGAAATTAAGACTTATACCCTTGAATCCTTGATTACCACATTGTCAGTTTAGAGGGAGTGTTTCTACTTTTTACCAGTTAATTTATGAAAAATCGATATAGTTATGGTTTTATAACTTTATTTAGTTCATTAAACGTTCTAAATTGATTCATAGACTCGGATTATTATCAAAATAATAATATTTATAGAAATATCGTATGTGAAAGATTTGCACAGCTGTTTACCTTTTGCGGCCTGTTACCCAACTTGTCTGCCCCGCCCACATTGCGACTTCTATTTTTCTTTTTACATTACTGCCAGTGTACGAAGTTCCAAGAATCAAGAGCTTTACATACCTGCCTATGGTATGAGCAACAAATTGACTCTCAGCAGCTAGTCTGTCATGATCTTCACAAGTTATTTCAAGCATTTTGCACCCCTGAATCTATTTTGTTAGTCTTGATTCTTTTTGCACATGACATCTTTCATACATAACAAAGTGTTTATATATTATTTTGTGTGTTGTCTGCTGACAACTCAGTGATCAAATTATCCACACATCAATGTATAACAAAATAAGACATTGCATGCTTTTAGCAGGAATGAAGTACAAATGCTAAATTCCTTTATATGCTAAATGGATTTTCGGTTCTCGGGTCAGGTTGGTTAAAACCAAAAAAACCCGGCAAAACCCGATATAGGTGCAAAAACTTTGATATTAATACTATCCATGTAATTCATGGAGTCATTGAGAGGGTTTATGGCTAAGAAGGTAGGACTGGGGTGGGAGTAGGAGTGGGAGGAGAGTGAAAGTGAATGACGGTCGAGAGGAGGAGGTGGGTATTTTGTATAAAACTGACAAACTTGTGTACACTTCAAGAAGAAAAGAAGAAAATCGGATCCTGCTGAAAACACATACAAGTTGTATTAGTTCATGATCAGGAGTTTTGGTGCATAGTTACGATAAAAATGACGATAGTGCTTATGAAAAATCTTTGAGGAATGCTTGAGTCAAACCATTGTATATCTATATTTATAGTATCCATAATTCCATATGAGGTAAAAGAGGTCTTTTTTCATTTTTTAAAATTTAACTTTTATTCACAAAACAATTAAACCCACCCCCCTTCATGTTTCTTACATACCTCAAATCTGTTCCAGTCATCTTAGCTAATAGTACAATTTTTTGATCTATTTTAAAACTAAAAATAACTACTAGCCTTAATCTCTTGGAAGACTTTCTATTCTGTTATGGTTTTTTCATTGAATCTCTTGTTATTCGTTGCTCGCCAAAGTGACCAACAAGTAACAAAGAGAATTTCTTTAAAAATCTTCTTGCTTGTTCTTCTGAACCCCAAGTGTTCTTCCATCTCAAATATGTCTTTAACGAAGAGTGGTTTCACCTTACACCATATGTTAATCCTGTATCATATAGAAATCGCAAGATCACAAGAACAAAGAAATGGACACGTCTATATGAAATGATTTCACTATCTTTTCAGTTCCCCATATATGTATATGTATAAAATATATACTCGTATTTATTATGTTTAAGTATATACATTTAACCGTTTGAGAAGTCATAATTACTTATATTAATATCTTTCTTTTATATTAATAAAAGAAGATTATTTTCAAAAGCTATTTTAAGAAGAAAAAAAATCAATATTTCAATATAATATCCATTTTTAACTGACTTTTATAAAATTATGCCATCATGGATTCGTACTACAGACTTTACCTAAGCTTTGGTACTGTCACTTTAAAAAAATTTACAAATTAAACCTTTGAATTTGATAAACATACATAGTCTCCCCTGAATTTTACATAACTTCCTCTTAAATTTTACATAATCCCCCTGCTTTACCTAAGTTACTGCATGCTTTACTTAACATTTCCCCTTTTACAATTTAGGAAATTCCAAAACATGATTTCGAAAATTAAAATTTCACAATATCAATGATAAACGCCTAATCCGTACTACTTTAAGATATGAAAACGAACATGCTTTGTGAATGTTAATAGACGATTAGAACGTTTTTATGTTTGTTTAAGTGTTTCAGGTCTTTGGTGACAAATTGAAGTTAAATGGATCATAAACAAATCAATCAAAGTCAAGAATCAAGTCAAGAAGTGTCAAGGCAAAAATCTGGAAAATTGCCATTTCTGGAAGGCAGTCTCAGACGGCCAGGAGGCAGTCTCAGACGGCCATAGCTGCATCAAAATTCCGAATTTAAAGGGTTTTATTAATTTTCAATTTATAACTCCCTCATGACTTTGGAAGTTACCAATTCATAATTTCACATACCTGGGCAGTTTTCTAACACACACAACACCCTTAATTGAAGAATTAATGATGATATCAATGATGAAGATTTTAGGCTAAGTCTCTTTTGATCATTCTCATGTGAACAATTATGTAAGACAATTGTATTCAACTTTTCTTATGTTCATGTTGGATTAGATGTTTAATTTCCCATTAGTCTTTTAACATTTAATGTTGTTTGGATTGTTTGAATGATTACTAGTTTATAACTTTGAATGAATTCCATCTATCTTTTGATTTCAAGTTATTGTTAATCAATTATTATTGGAAGAATCTTTTATGAACTTGTAATCTTGTTAATGAATAGATAATTTAATTGTGTCAATTCCCCGGTTTTCATTATCGTGAATCATCACAACCTAATTGATTAGTTCTTAATATTCATTCAATCCAAGCTTATAACGAATCATGTCTATGTGATTTCCAACGAACATAAATTAGGTTATACTCTTGAAAACATAATTTGAAGCATGAGAATGATCCCTTTTATTTAATTGAAGTATTTTGTTAAGTTTATGATCAATTGTAGTTTTAATCAAAATCAACCAATCAAATCGTTTTAAGTTTATGTCTAGTTCAAGTAATTCTTGTAACTTGTTTTACACTTTCCCTTGATTCCTTGTGGATACGATACTCTACTTGCCCTAGCTAATTAGTAGTATTTAGTTATAATTTTGATCGGTCCAACGACTTCAATCAATCAATCAAAAATTTTGAAATGAACGCTTTAAGAGGGTTGTGCCTTGTATGCATCAAAATACAAGTTCATTGACTTTCAACCTGGTCAGTGCATTGATCCTTTTCTTTTTCAGATAGTTTTGTTGTTTGACCCAATTCAATCAATCTACTTATATGTCAGTAAATGGGTCAAAATTTCGGGTTTTACTAATAGATATCGTGATGTGTCTAAGGTCTTAAGGACTGTTCAAGCTGATGGTATTCGTGGGCTTTCAAAGGTTGAGTGTAAAGCTTATGTTCCTCCAGCTGGTTCGGGTTTTATCTCTGGTTTTTCATCTATCTCGCGTAGACCTTCAAAGGATATGAATTTCCCATATCAGTCTAGTTCATTTGGGCCAAGCTCTTATCTATCCGTACAAGCCAGATTTGTTGAAGAGTATACAATGTCTCAGATCATTTTACAGGCAGTTACAAATGGAGGAGCCACCGGAATGTTGGTGGTTAATGGTGCAAGTCATGTTGCATATGGCTCAAGAGGGACTGGGGTTCCAGCAATAATTGCTAGAAAGATGCAAAAGAAAAATCTAATAGTTATATTGCTTGATCCCGAAAGACAATATATTCGTCGGGAGGGTGAAGTTCCCGTTGCTGATTTCTTATGGTATTCTGCTGCCAGACCGTGCACAAGAAATTGCTTTGACCGGGCTGAAATTGCTCGAGTTATGAATGCAGCTGGCAGAAGGCGAGATGCTTTGCCACAGGTTAGTAGATCCATTTTCTTAGTCACAAATAGAGGCTGCAAATGAGCCTGTTTGGGAAGATAATTATAAAAAGACTTGGGCACTATGATACTCGTATATATGAAAATGGGTCATTTGAGATTAGGCTCTTTTCTGTTATCTAGATGTATAATAGAACTCTAAAATCTAAATGCCGTGCAATTAAAAGTATACCATTGGTGAGTAATAGTGACCTAGTACTTTAATTCCTATGGTTTTGATCCTAAATAAATAAGCATACTGTGTTTTGACTAATGTTATTTCATGCTATATGTGTTCTTTTCTTTTTGAGCTTGGTGTGTGAATAGTTTTATATACTTGATGAGTACTTGAAGTGTAGTATACACAGTTTGCCGCTTATGTGTATCCTTAGTCAGCATGTATTTCTGTTGTCAGATGAACTTTATTGATGAAAATTTGATATATTACTCATAACATATATACCTTAAAATAGTTCAATCTACTTTCTGCTGGCCAAAATGTTATTAACAAGAGTTTTGATTGGCGACTATAACATGTTTTGTACCTTTACCAGGATATCCAAAAAGCACTGGATCTTGGTCTAGTATCTCCGAAAGTATTGCAAGCAAGAGTTTTGATTGGTCTAGTGAATGCTTATTAAGATAACATTATAACCCCATTTTGGGTGTATCGGCGCTTTCTGCAAGCAATTCCACGCATATGGAACGTACGGGAGGGTAGCCTTACTACTTTATTCAGAAAAGGGGGGGAGAACTTTTCATGATATTTTCTTCCTATCTTGTTGGTTCATCCTTGTTTCTAGCAACCCCTTCACTCTCTGAAGTGCACTTTCTAAACTATTCATCTGCGCCATCAATTAATGATGTTCTTATCAATAAACAGATTTGTTGGCTGATAAAATCATCAAATTATCTTTCACACTGATGGCGGAACTGTCTAATACCTGTTGTTTGGCAAACCTATTGTGTATGAACAGACCACTATAGAGATCAAAACTATCATTCTCTGTGCTTTCTTTCTGCAAATGGTTATCTCATGTTACTTGTTTCACATTTTCAATAGATTTTCTTTTAATAGCAACTTTGATATAATATATTAAAATGGTAGAGTAAGCTTGAGCATACCACTTGAACCAACTTCTCAAATCCCTTTGTGTCTATCGGTGTGTTTTTAATCTGCATTTCTGATAATACCCTGTAATAATGACAAGAACATGATTAGAAGTTAAGACATACCCTTGATACCATATTGTCGGTTTAGAGGGAGTGTTTCTACTTTTTACCTGTTAATTTATGAAAAATTGATATAGGTATGGTTTTATAGCTTTATTTAGTCATTAAACATACTAAATTCATTCAAAGACTCAGATTATTATCAAAATAACATAATCGGTATAGGTATGGTTTTATAACTTTATCTGTCATTCTTATTATTTATAGAAATAGCGTATGTGAAAGATCTGCACAGATGTTTACCCTTTGTGGCCTGTTACCCAACTTGTCTACCTCGCCCACATTGTGACTTCTATTTTTCTTTTTACATTACTGCCAGTATATGAAGTTCCAAGAATCAAGAGCTTTACATACCTGCCTATGGTATGAGCAATAAATTGACTCTCAGCAGCTAGTCTGTCATGATCTTCACAAGTTGTTTCAAGCATTTTGCACCCCTGAATCTATTTTGTTAGTCATTATTCTTGTTGCACATGGACATCTTTCATACATAACAAAGTGTTTATATATTATTTTGTGTGTTTGTCTGCTGATAACTCAGTTATCAAGTTATCCACACATCAATGTATTACAAAATAAGACATTGCACGCTTTTAGCAGGAATGAACTACAAATGGTGAATTCCTTTATAAGTTGTTTTACCTCGCATTCAAAAATTGCAAGAAAAGATGAGCATAAAGCTTCATCCCTCACTCGCACTCTTTCATACATAAATGTCAGATTGTTCCACCCACATTTACCACTTTCTGGCCCGAACATAGGATGAGTGCACACCAGATCATAGTCCTCAGGAACTTCCTTAATTTCATAAGTTATTAGAAACACATCAGTAATAATAAAAATTTATTGCTTTGCCTCGTAGAAAAGGGCTGTCTTTCCGGTTCAAATACGAGACTTTGGTGCAGTAGTAACGGTTTTGACACATATTAAGCACAAGGGTTGGTTGATAATGTACCTGTAGGAGGACTTGTTTTGGGTGTTCTTTGACAGAAAGTACATCAGCAAATAAAGTTTGTCTTTGAAGGCAGTGAAATGGTATAGACTTCACTACTTCTGATAAAGACATAATTGATGTGCATATCAGAATCACATCATGCTCTAATCCCATAAATTCCTCCATGTCCCTTCACATATACATAGTAATTAATAACACTTCAAAAATCACATTTACAAAATAGTAAAATGCATTCATATCTCGTATTTATAAGAAGTACATTGTTCAAGTAAGTGTTGCACATATATATACCTAAAGAAATGGACACCTAGATGTCCAGAAATCTCAGAATAGTCTGATCTTGATGTTGCATTAATAAGATGCCCTTGTTTGATCATGGTCTTTGCCAAGAACTGGGCAAAGGGACCAAACCCAATAATTCCTATCTTCAATGATCTTGTTGAGGAGCTCATGGGGGAGAAAGGAAGTTTAAGTGGGGTGAGAGCTCATATATATTTATATTTATATATTTGTTGGCATTCAATGGAGGACTGTTGTGTGGCAACTCAATGGTCTAGATTAACATTGCATATATATATAATATGAATTTATGACCGGCCTATATGTCACATTGATTAGCATTGGATGTATTTAAAACTTTTGGGATACTGTGAGTCAGTGACAAGAAGATAGTGGCTTGCGTGTATTGGCTTTGACCATTTGGAAATCGATGATGATGTGTGTGATAAGGTTTTATGAGTTATCTGGCCTTGTTGGAGTTCAAATCTTAACACGTATGTTGGTCATATGTGGGCATGTGGCAGTAATTTTATGCATAATTTGCACGTCTTTGTTGTAGGTTTTTCGATTGGGCAATGGGTCATATACGCTGAGGACTTCAGGCCAGAAAATAAGGTGGACGCAAATAATGGTATCTATCAAGAAACCAATTTGGGCAACACTTTGTTATTTGTGGATAAAATATAATTACATTTGCCAATCACAACTCAAATATGAAAAGACAAACATTTTTTTATCAGGCAAGTTTGAGAGAGAAAATCTATTATGAGAAAACCTCGTATTTTAAGTTATTATATGTTCTCACTCGAGGGGTAAATTCGTCTTTATATCCAATACATAGTTCAACTCGTCAGGACCATTTATTTTTAAATTTTCTATTAAATTTTGCAGTATTATAGTTGTTTTCGAAAAATTATAAACATAAAATACCAGTTTGAATTCACAGCTAATAACATTGATTTAATTGGTATTGATGATAGGAATTATGCATGTCATTAATCTAATGACTAATTTTATCTTATTCTTATCTCTCTCTCTCTCTCTTTTTAAATCTAATGACTAAATTAACTCCAACTTGTTTTTCCTTATTTTTTTCTATTTTAGAAGTAAAAATAAAATCATTTTAAAATGAACATAGGCTTAAAAATCGAGTAGTGGTGGTGAAAACAAATAAGCTAATGAGTAGGGATGTGCACGGGTCGAAACCCGACCCAACCTACGACCCGCGAGAACATGAAAACGTAACCCGTGACCCGTTCCATGAAGGTTCGGTGTCGGGCGGGTCGCGGGTTTCCTTCACAATATTTCGGTTTTTGCCTTCACCCGTGACCCGAAAATGCACTAAAAATGTGACCCGTGACACGACCCGTTAGAGCTTCGGGCGGGGTGGTTCGGGCCGGTTCTGGGTCGGGCGCGAGCCAACGCGTCTTTTGCTCATCCCTACTAATGAGTTTAAACAGATGGTTCGACGTTAATGTTTTAGTTTTTTTATACTTCATAATGTAGTTAAAGTATGTTGTTTTTGAAAAATAAAAACATATAAGACTTTAAAGCACTACATACTTTAAGTAACTTGTAAATTGTTTGAACATTGAATCATTCTTATTTAGCTACCTGGTTTTAATTTTAATGTTTTGCCCATTCTCTATAAAATATAGTTTAACACGACATATGTTAGTGAGTTAAAATTATTCTCTTTAGGATTGATGTAACAGCTTCAAGAGTGAGAAGAAGCCAAAAAAATGATAAGTCAAAACTCAAAACAATGTTTCACCTTGAGTTTGACAATCGACATAGCCCATGAAAGGAGTGGCAACCTAGGGCCGAATACCACTAGGTTCACAAAATGTTTGGTTGAAATTCACTTATCGCATTTTTAAAAATCTCACCTTTTAAACAAAATTTAAACGGGAAAAAGAAAATTATCAATCTACCTAAAAATTAGTCAAAAAATCCTTCTAAACCCCTATGAATATTGATAAGAACTCATCACATAATAGGCTTGCATCATGCCATAAGCTAAGTGCAGAATTCACTCATAAAAAGCTAGCTTAAAAGGGGAGGGGACACCTAGAGTTATAAACCACCAACCAATCTCATACTTGGCCGATGAGATCGTAACAATACTCCATCCTTCGAAGAGCCAACTTCCTCGTTGGTCACGGTTGACACCCTTCTTTTTGGGTCAAAGACAACACTCCGAGTGTTGGAACCTCAAAAATTAGGGCAGACTCTGATACCAATTGATACGAATCCATCCCATAATAGGCCCGTATCAGGTGAAGCTTAGTGTATAACTCATTCCCAAAAATTAGCTCAAAAGGGAAGGGGACACGTAGGCTTATAAACCACTAACCAATCTCATATTTGGCCGATGTGAAATCATTACAAATATGACACAGGTAAATTTCATTAATTCTCTTTTTTAATTTTATTTTTTTGAGTTTTTCAAATGTCATCATTTTAATTTTAGAGAGATTTTTTAGATTAATGAGTTAAAACTTAATGAATACATGAAAGGTAATGAATGATTTATTGATTTGGCATCAGCAGGCGATGGTTTGATTATCCAAAACACTCGTCATCAATGACCCCGAAGAGTTGATAAATAAAATGATGGAGATTATTATGATTTTTATGTGACTTAGATTAACAAAGAAAAGTATCTCGAGTAATCCCGCAATGAGCATAAACTCTTTTAGTTTTTGCCCCTCCTCTAGATTTTTTATTTTTTTTTTAATATTTAGTGATATTTTGTAATCCGTCAATGAGCCAATCATAACAATCATACATGGCACAGGGTAACACCACCAGGCAAAGTCAACCCGACCAAGGTATTTGCGACGACGTCGCCGCTAATACTCTAACACTGACAGGGGGCCCGTTATTTTCTCTGCCAGATTTACCATTAAGGACATGGGGGCCCGCAGTATTAGCGGCGACGTCGCCGCTAATACTACCTGGTCGAGGTTTGACTTTTTGTAGCCTGGTGGGCTTACGCTCCTCGTACATATAACATTGTTTTCGATCTATCATCATATTATTAGGCTACTCTTGACATTGTATCTCAATCATGTAGGATTAGAGAGACATGTGATATTTTATGATAGCATATGCTTAGAATAAGATTCAAAGGGAGTACATCAATATTTTTCAAAAATTAAATTTAAACATCTACGTGTATAAATATAAACTAGTTGAATTCCCCGGCGTTGCCGGGGGTCGTAGTTTTTATGTGTTATGCGTAAGATTTGTGCACGCTCTAAAGACACAAACTCTCGCTACCGCCGCACGCCACCACCACCGTCACATTGTGCGGGTACCCTTTTAGTGTGTTATAATGGAAGTTGCTAGGATCGCCAATAAATCGGTCAAACAACCCCTTGATCCCCGATTAAATATCTGTGTAATATTTTGAACAAGAGAAGCTATTTAAAAATTTTATCAACATACTATAATGAAATGCAAGTTGACAGATAAAAAAACATAAATCGCACATCAAACCCAAAAGCTTATTATTGAGAAGTTGGTAAATGAGAAAATACAAAGTTGCAAATTAAACACAAAAATTTACTAATGTGGAAAAATAATTATGTACATTATCAAATAAAAGGTTAAAGTTTTAGTGTTTTACCATCTAAAAAATAAAATAGAAAGCGGCTGAAGTATCAATAATAAAAAGAATAAGTAATCATTTGGCCAATAAGAATTCATGTGGCCCACCAAAAGATTAAAAATAAAATGTGCCGTGAGATAACACGAAAATCCACCCACGGGTTTTAATATATATATATATAGGGAATATACTAAAAATTACATGATCAAACGGGTAAAGTACTTTGTTTTCTCAAACTGTAAAATATAATCAAAACAATAAAATGTATCCGAGCACAGTAGGTAAAAGGATAAGAACGATGACGTGTATGGATAAAAAAAAATACTCTCTAGAACCATCCTGCTCTATCATGGGGAGGCCATCGTAAAAGTCCATTATCTCCCTACTTTTTATCCATCTCCACATCCTCTTGTTCAGACAAAAGCGTAATTTCAACACAAAATATCAAAACATCAAAATAATTTAATCAGTGTCATTCCCGTAAATTTAATACAAAGCACGTCTAATTTGCAATCCTTCGTAGATATATACTACACATCATCGGTACATCACATTTATCTATATCTATCACTCGGTTTAAAAAGAAACTTGAAAAGATATTTTCATTTTCATATTAACAAATCCAAGATGAAAATGGGTGTAATGCCGAGCGGTAACGGATTACTATCATCATCTCTGAATCCAAACGCTCCGATGTTCGTACCGGCGGCGTATCGGAACGTTGAAGATTTCTCCGATCAGTGGTGGTCGCTCGTTCGTACGTCTCCTTCGTTTCGTGATTACTGGCTTCGCGAGTGTTTTTCGGACTCACAGTTTGATATAAACTGTTCCGATATTTACGATTCGTTTTTACCTGACGATGATATAAATGAAGATGATTTGATTTCTGTTGACGGTAAAATCAATGTAACCGAAGGTAAATAAATAAATACATTTATTTAATTAATTAAATAACTGGATCTGAATTTGATATTTTATTTTTGAATGTATTCAAGATAAAGAGAAGGAAGTAATGAGGAAGGATATGATAGTGTCGAAATTGACAAACTGGAGGAAGGCGCGTGGAGTGGAATCGCGGAGGTTGTATGAGAAGGCACCGAAGATTGTGAATGTGAAAGTGAGCCCAAGGCCGATTCATCAGCCACGTTAGATCTTAATCTGATCTGATATGATATTCAGTATCAAATTGATTAGATACAATAATAATAAATTGTGTCTCTTTTGGTCCTTTAAATTTTCATATTATTAAGAAAGTAATTTTCAGGTTAAATAGTTAGATGTATAGTGAGCAGCAGCGGCAGCTTTATATCTAGCTAGCATGCGTTTTTTAGTTTGTTTTTGTAACCTCCTTATTTTGTAATCATAAATAAATGAATGTTTTTAGTTGATCTAATAATCAGGCGTTGTTTTGTTTGTCTTCAAAATAATGAAAATGGAACGTAGGCGGGACATAAGATAGATGATCAACAAAAACTTACATAGAGGGCAACAGAATGTGTATGAGAGATTGTTTAGTAGGTAAAAGCAAGTTGTGCGATGATCATCAGCTATTTGAACACTAGCATCCGAAGTACTTGGCACGCCGCGTGGACATTTTTTTGAGTATTTGACCCACAGTTTATAAGTTACATTTTGTTAAAATTTACCAGAACTTCAAAAGGTTTCGGTCAAACTATCTTTGTCTTTTGGCAACATTGGATATTGGTTACTAGATGCCATGGAAGTGATATACCACAGTATTATTAATAAAAAGAATGATGAAAAATCTTTCAATTTGTCAATTTTCACAGTTTTGCCAAAAACTCTAAAACTCTAAAACTCCATAACCTCAAAACACACCATGTTCGATGTTATTGTGGTCTTGTTGCCAATGTAATGTGTTCATGGACCGACACCAACCCCGGGAGAAGGTTCTTTTGTTGTTCTCAGGTAAGTGTAAAAAATCCCTAATTTTTTAATTTCTGGATTTTTAAGGGATTATTAAACCATAATTTTCAGGTACCAAGATGTGGGTTTTTCGCATGGTTTGACCCACCTATGTGTCCAAGATCCGTGCAAATAATTCCTGGATTGTTAAGGGCCAAAAACAAAGTGGAAGATCGATTGAAATTCAAGGAACAACAAGCAAGAAAGATGAAGTTAGGACTGATTGGAAGTTGGGTTTTCTTTTGTCTGGTTTTTAGTCTTTTGTAGTTTGCAGGCAATGTAATGCATTTGCAGGCAATGGTTTTTACTCTTTTGGAAGTCAATGCTTTTATGCATTTGCAGGCAATGTAATGCAGTTTTTGTTTTATAATTTAGTCATGTAATCTTGTAATGTATGATAATGTAGAATGTAAATTTTCTGCAGTTTTTAGAAATCCACAATGTAATGTAATCTAATGTAATGAAGTAATGAAATCTAATGGAAATTTTCTGCAGTTTTGTGAAGTAATGAAATCGAAATTTTCTACATTTGCAACAACATATGGTACCATAACTTGTGACTTATAATTACCAAAATCATGCTTGAAAGCAATACAAATCACATTACCAGTTTTGACCTAAATAAAGTAGATAAATACTTAAGCATGACAAACACAACACATTACCAAAGTTTGTATCCAGAAAACAAAATAAAACAAACACAACACCTAATATTGTTTTGAAATTCATAAAACATAGATAAATACTTAAGCAGGCTTCAGGCTTCATGCTCTAGACCTTGGCCCTGCAAACCCCTTTGGTGCAACCCATTGAACTCCACGTGGACTGGAAACAGGCTTCAGTACAGTTGTAGCTTGACTTGCTTGGCTTGATTGACCTGGTTGGCTGGCAGTAGGTGTTTGAGCAGCAGATTGACTTGCTTGGCTTGCAGAAGGTTAAATGGCTGACTTGGACTTGGTTGCCTTCTTTCTTGGCCTACAACAAACACATATTACAATTTTAGGAGAAAATTAATACTCAAGTTATGTAAATAAACCTACTTGGAAGGATTGCATACCTGTTTTCAGTTGCCTGGCTTGATTGTCCTTTGCATGTCTTGGAGTTGTGACCCTTGTTCTTGCAATTTCCATAAGTAATAGTTCCCCCTTTCTTTGACAGTTTGTTACCTCTCACAATTGGTTCATTCTCATATTGGCTTCTCTTTCTTTTCTTTTTTGGCCTCCCAACTTGTTTGTGGTGTTTAGAAGGTAGAATCTTCATTGGATTATTACTTTTTTCCCAGCAGGTTGCACCAACAATTGGTTCAACCTTGTTTGAATACACTTGCTGCCATGTTTGCAAAGTATATGCAGTATGCACCCAGTCTTCAACCTCACCTACATCATAACCAAACTTATCCATTTTCCAAAGAACAACAACAACATGTTTGCAAGGTATCCCTGTCAAGTGCCACTTCCTGCAAGAACATTCTCTATTTTGCATATCAACCACAACTTGTTCATTCCATGGCCCATTAACTTGGAATCTGTTTTCCCCATTCCATATAACATTAAACTTTTCTGCATCCTTCTTATTTGTTTCAAGAATTTCAGTGGCTGTTGGAGTAAGTGGACCCTTACATGTGTCAATAACTTCTTGCACCTTAACAATCCTCTTCATTAGATACTCCCTAATGAACTCTAAAGCAGTGATGATTGGTTTGTCTCTTCCCTTAACTAGTTTACTATTGAATGATTCACAAATATTGTTTAAAAGGATGTCACATTTTGCTCTCCCTGAATACATATTATAATTACACAATTACTTAAAATGCTAACACATATACTAGAAATATATGGTCAATTATAATTACACAATTACATAAAATGCTAACATATTATAATTACACAATTAACATGTACCTGAAAAGTGAGCTCTAGACCAAGATTGGGCTGGAATTTTTCTCAAATAATCATAAGCTTCAGGATGGATTCTCTGGATTTCTGACATTGCATTCTCAAACTCAGCATGTGTTGTTCTTGTGGCTGTAAACCAAAGGGGTCTCTCAATCCACCATCTCTAAATTTTGCAATCATGTTTTCATTGATGTGCCTCAAACAAAACCTATGCTCTGCACTAGGAAAGACTTTATTGATGGCTGGAAGGATACCCTGCAGAAAATGGTTAACAATAATTAAATTATATTTAACAATAATTAAACAAGAATTATACTTACCTTCTGCCTATCAGATATGAATGTGAAATTAACATTGTTGGGCAGTCCCAAATCATCCCCAAGGCACTCCAAGAACCATTCCCAGGATGCCTTGCATTCAGCTTCAACCAGTGCATATGCAACAGGATAGATCCCATTGTTCCCATCCACACAAACTGCAGTTAGCAATTGACCAGGGTAGGGACCTTTCATAAAAGCCCCATCTAACCCCAATAGCTCCCTACCTAACTCTTGAAAGCCCATCTTTAATGAACCAAGACACACAAATATTCTCCTACAAACCCTAGTCTCAAACTGTTCTGTTGTGGTTGGATGAAAATCCAACTTAACAGTGGTGCCTGGATTCCTATGTTTCAACTCAATTATATACTCCCTTAGCAATGAAAACTGTTCATGGTAGTCTCCCCTCAACTTCTTAACTGCTTTATCCTTGGCTCTATAAGCAGTCATCCTAGAAATGTTAATTCCAAACTGTTTTGACAAATGATCTTCAACTGCTTCACCAGAGATGTCTGGATTGGTTCTCACAATATCACTCACATGTTCACTTAAAAAAGTGGAGTTGGCTGCACTTAAATTTCTGGATCTTAAGCATGTGTGCTCACTATTAAAAGTCTTCACAGTCCAACGATCCTTTCCTTCTGGTTTTGACACGTGTAGGGTCCAGGGACAAGTTGGTTTCTCTGAAATCACCTTTTTGCCCTTACTTGACTCCCCTTCACCTTTTGAACCTTCAGTTTTTGAACCTTCACCTTTTGAACCTTCAGTTTGAACCTTCTTCTTTATAACAGGCCTTTGTCTACCTCCTTCCTTTTTTGCACATGGAACATGGCCATAACATCTAGCTCTAACCCTTAATGAATCATTCTTAAAAAACTTAATATTCCTATTTGTTTCAACTACATGTTGTTTTACCAAAACTGTCACTTGTTATCTGTCAGCAAATGATTGTGAAATATAGAATGGTGGTTTAATGACATTGCCAACATTGTTTTTCTGCTCATTTTGAAACTCCTTAATCTGCATTTTTCTTTTGGAAACTGGATCATCACAATCAGAACCTACACCACTGTCAGAAGCATCAAAGTCAATCCCATTGACTTCTTCACCCACTTTCAACTCTCCTACACTTGATTCTACTCCTTTTCCTAGCCAGTTAACATGAAGCCTGCTAAATGTTCTATCAAACTTAGACATATCTACATGTACATCATGAACCTTGTCACTCTCATCCACTGGGAAATCTTCCTCATTTTCAACTTCAATATGTTGTTCTGCCTTATCAACTTCAATATGTTGTTTTGCCTAAGCAAAATTACACCCTTCAAAGCCAGGTGGCTCAGTAGGACCATCAGAACCTTCTAAAGCATCTGCATTGTCATCTGCAATGTTTTTTTCACATGCATTGCCATCTAAACCAACTGCATTATCATCTAAACCAACTGCATTCTCATCATCAAATAATTTCCTATAAGGTCTACTAGTTTCACCAAGTTCAAAATTATTTCCTATTGATGTTGTACCATGTTCTACATACATCTCAACAAACCTAGTTCTCCTAGCATGCATTATCATATTTCTTAAATCTTGATGATTACATATAGGAAAAAGATCCAAATCCAAATCTCCACCAGGTTTCTTATAGTGTAAAAACAGTTGCGTATTAGGATCAACCTTTGCAAATTCTACAACCACAATTTTGAAGTCATTTACCTGAAACTCCAAAAGTCTATCATGACCTTCTGACCACCGACATACTTTCTTTCAGGGAAAGGTGTAAAAGAACCAGCATGATGTATTGCCTTTGAGAACATTTCTGGGTAATCATCTGATGAAGAAAACCGATTTTTGTTACTTTTCAAAAAAGAAAATATATATAATAATAAACCCTAAATAATATTACATATTACTGATAATATTAATAATAATAAACCCTAAAACATACCATATAGTTTCTTGTGCAAAGCAATATCGAAATCTTTATCTCGAGTAACTCCTATTGAGCCTTGATTTTTTGTACCCATTTTTTTGATCGGATAGGGTTTTTGACAAACTTTAGGGAAGATTTTGGGAAATAAAGGGGGAAATGGGGTGGGCTCGAAATAAATAAAAGAGAGAGACGCGCGAAAGAGGAAAGGACAGAATTGCCCTCACGTGAAACGCACGTGTAAGGGTTAACGGCTCAAATACAACTCCGTTTGGTCGCGGTGTCTAAATTGAAAAAAATGACAAACGTTAGGGGTTTTATTGTAACTAATTCACTTTAGGGGCAAAACTGTGAAAATTGACAAGTTGAGGGACGAAAAATGTAATTTTCTCTAAAAGAATTTTTGATAAATTTCTTTAACTCCTGTTAAAAAAAAACACAATTTTGTCGATGGAAGGATTTCTTCAATTTATAAATAACTTGATAGGTTAAGTATGTAAGAATCTTAATCTTTGATTTAAAATCAAAGGTTAAAATTAAAAGATGATTTTTTAACGCCTGGTGTATCCCGACCAAAATTTTTGGTATCTCGACCATATCGCTCCAAAATAGTGTGGGCTTCCCTGTCTGTAATGGCAAATCTGGTAGAATAAAAGCGGCCCCTGTCATTAATAGTCTAGTCGGGTTACCAAAAATATGGTCGGGATACCAAGCGCCTTTTTTAACCTTTGATCATTTAATTTAAACCTTTGATTTTAAATCATAGGTAATGATTACTCTACTTAAGTTGGGTATTTTGAGTAAATCTATTCCTTTTAATTAATGAAATTGATAATCCATTAGTAAGTTTTAACATTACAAGGATTTAGGTAAGTTCGAATCCTATTTTGTCAATTTTTTATAGGGTTTATTAATAAGAGGTTTTTTAAGAGTATTTTTATTGTTTATGTTTTAATGTTGAGAATCTACCTTTGATTTTTAATGATTTTGTGAGGTGAGGTGGATTAATATGAGATTTTTTTTTTTTTTTGAGAGAGTCTTGAGTTATTTTGTTAAGCATGATGTGTAACTTTAAAAGTAGAAATAAAAAACAGTTAAAAAGAAAGAAAAAAGCATTTTTTGGATTTTGGTCTTAATTTGGGCTCCCACTTAGATATCCTCGTCCCCACTCTCCTTAATTTAGCCCTACTGGCTCTTGCATCCTTATAATGGCGTTTTTTTGGGGTTAGCCTTGTCTAAGTGTACTTGGGCCTACTTGTTTGGGTCTTTATCTTAAATTCTGATCCAATCCGTTTAAATATATATAATAGCTCATCTACACTTTACCAAGAAGTAAGAAAAGAATTATCATCGGTAAAATAACGTGAGTGGCTACATTACGATATATAGACTTTATCAAAGATTTGCAACATGTAATGGTAAAATAACGAGAAGCCAACAATATCAGCAAGCATAGCTTGTTAGGACCCTGGAATCATAGAGAGAATAGAGATACGCATGAGAAGAAAAGTAATGTTGTATCATGAATCATGACTATCATCTTACATGTTAACTCATCCTTCTAACAAAAAGACATCACAGTTATCTCTCGTAATCTAAATTGCTGCATGTACTAACGCGTGACGTGCCATGGGCATGGGCGGTACTAAAGGGGGGCAAGGGGGTCCAATGCCCCCCTCCAAATTTAAATTTTGTCATGTATTTTTAAATTTTTCATAAAATTTTAAAAATTTTCTATAGGTTTTTAACATTTTGCCCCCCTTTTAAATTTATTTTTCATAAGTTTTCTAAGTTTGCCCCCTTTGGAATTTTTTCCTGGTACCGCCTCTGGCCATGGGTTAATTTTGTGCCCCCAAAAAGTAAGTAAAGAAAAGCAGTTGAAAAGACATCACTATCTATATGTATGTTTTCAAGTGAAGGCAAGTTAAAAAGACATCACAATATATATTATGTTTTCAAGTGAATGCAATCTACCCTACTCTTGACGTAGCTGGGGATACTCTATGCCTTTTTTTTCCCCGACCGACAAGTATGAGAACTAAACTCTTTACATTTTCCTACTACTTTTTCTGGCCAGAGGTCTTTATGAAAGTAGTCTCTCTATCTCTTGGTAGAGGTGAGACTGTCTATAGCCCACCTCTCCCAAACTCCGCTTACAGATTGAGTTTTGTTGTTGTGCAAGTTTTAATTTTGAACATACCGAAATTAATAAGGATATACCTAGCCCTACACAAGGGGGGGGGGTATGGAGCGATGATAATTTAAAAAGTCATTGTTGGAACCACGTTAAATGTGACCGTCACTGATCATTTATCATTCGTGATATAATAATTGACGATAACTGAAATCCCTATGTCTAGTAACTATACGATGGGCGTATTTACTCTTAAAGACATATTATAGGGTTTCCCATTAGATGATTGGAACTATGGGGACTTATATTGCACATACTAAACACCAGGGGCTAAGTTGTAAATGTTCTCTCTTTAAATAGAGAGCCATGTACAACATTCTTAACCCTAATCTTCCATCTAATTCTTGTGTGTGTTTCTCTCCTAAATTCTCAATCCCATCTTAATACAATCATCTCGTTTTGGGAACCCGACATCAATGGCAAACATTATGCTCATACAAGGTCCACTAGATCGCCAGGTACACATTATTATCATGTTTTCATTATGTTTACAATACGAATCATATTAGTTCCAACATGTGGTATCAGAGACAAATGGTTTGTAACCGATCTAATGATTTGTATTTGTAACTTTTTGTTCCGTAAATTCTCTGGATCTGGTATTGAAAATATGATCTTGATAATGGATGAATCCATTTTTTGTTTTACCTGCCGCCGCAAAACCATAAGCAACCAAAACATATGATATCATGAATTATATTAACAAGTGTTAGATATAATATTATATCTTTACCATATGATTTAACCGAGAAGCAAACAAGACTTTTGTTTCTTTAATTTCAAAAAAAATTGTTTGACTTTTCGGGGGCTAAATAAGAAAAATCACTTTAATTGTTTTGGTTGATTTCGACCGAGAGCCAAGAATAGTGTTGATTCTTATTTGCGGCTGTCAATCTTATTATACTGATAATATATTATATATGTGATATTTAATTATTGAATTCAAAGTCGATTTGATTTACACTTTATTGAATTCGATGAAATAAGTTGTTTTTTTGATTTAGACTTTATTGAATTCGATGAAATAAGTTGTACTGTCCTTCTCACACTACTAGCATTATTGACATGCATCATGTCACATTTCTCGAGAACTTGGAGATCAGTGGGAGCACGACAAATCATAACTTGGATTTGCAAGAAGTACAAGAAGCGGGGGGAACCACTCGTCGGTTATTATTACTCCTTCGATAATTTCTCTTGTACCAAACGCTGCTCCTAATATCACTGATCCACTATCGCCTAATCAAAATTCTCCTAATTAGGATACTATTAAAACTGAAGCATTTTCCTTAACCTAAAAATCAACTCATGAGGTCATCTAGGTCACGCGGGGCCATAACTTTGATGATTTTATAACTTATTTAACTGAAGTTGGGGACATCGGAAAGCTTATTGATCCTATTCCTTATCAAGAAGCCATTAAAGCAAACATGCCACTTAGTGGAATGAAGCCATAATTTGAAAGCTCAATTCGATATAGCATAATGACGTTTGGGACTTGGTTGAATTTACTGAAGAATCCAAACCTATTGATTGTAAATGGATCTTCAAAACCAAATTAGACCCGAATGGAAATGTTAAACGCTATAAGGCCAAACTGGTTGCGATGGGTTTTACTGAAAAGGAAGGAATCGATTATCAAGAGACCTTTTCTCTTGTATGTCATAAAGATTCCTTAAGGATCGTCATGACATTCGTAGCTCATTATGATTTAGAGTTACATCAGATGGATGTCAATACAACTTTCCTGAATGGAAACTTGCAATAAGACGTATACATGCGGCAATCTGATGGATTCATTCCAAAAGGTAAAGAGCACATGGTCTGCAAGTTCAATAAGTCCATATACGGGTTAAAACAAGCATCAATAAAATGGTACCTTAAGTTTAATGAAGTCATAAGAGGACAAGACTTCCTGAAGAATCAAGTGGATTAATGCACTAATCTCAAGATCAGTGGGAGTAAATTCACAATCCTTGTTTTGCACGTGAATGATATTATACTTGCAAATGACAACTTGGATATGTTGCATGAGTCGAAGCGTTTATTTTTCGCAGAATGTTGACATAAAAGATCTCGGTGATGCCTTTAATGTCACAGGTATCGAAATACATCGGGATAGGCATAATGATGTTCTAGTTCTTTCTCAAAAGACTTATATTGAACACATCTTAAAACGTCATAAATTGCAAAACTACACACCCACTATAGATCTATTAGTAAAAGGAGACATATGTGATTGTTTCCGAAGTCAAATCATTGAGATTAAAATGAGGATGATACCTTACTCATAGGTAGTTAGGAGCATTACATACGCTCAGGTCCGTACTCGTTCAGATATCGCTTATATCACCGGTATGCTTGGGAGTTAACTATCTAATCCCGGATTAGCATATTGGAAAACGGCTAAAAGATTCTACGATATCTGCAAAGGACCAAAGACTACACATTAAATTATAGAAGAGGTGACAACTTAGAAGTAGTAGGATGTTCTGATTCCGATAAGAAATCTACTTTTGACTATACTTTTATGATTAGCTGGCAGACCTAACTCTTGACGGAGTCATAAACTGAAACTGACTACAATGTCCATTATGATGGTTGAATGCATTGTCATCTATAATACCATGTCACTGGATGTTGTTAAAGAATCTGGTCAGTGGACTCAAAGGCGTCAACTTTATTACTAGACCATTTAAGCTTTACTGTGATAACTCAGCTACCGTAACTTTCTTGAACATTAACAGTTCAACTGGCGTTGAGATGTATCTCGATACAAAGTATCTGTTTGTAAGATAACGGATTGAGGAAAATGTTCTTTGTATTGTGTACATAAGTACACATAATATGCTAGTGGATTCAATGACCGAAGGTCTTCCTCCTAAAATCTTCGGAGGACACGTGTCGAAGATGAGGCTAATTAAAGGACCTATTATAATAGCATGTTGTACTTATTGCTCATTATTATCTTAATAAAAATTTTCCTCTATATTCAAGTTTTGTTTGTCTGTTAGTTACACTTCGAGCTCATAATAGTGTATAGACATTATATAACAAAATTTGTCTTAGTCAATTCATCATTGCTTATTAGTTTTAAATTTGAGTCATAGTTTGACTAGTGGGGGTCATGAGTTGATGTTCTTCTCTACGACTGTACTTATTGACTATGATTTCAGTTTAAAACAAAATGAGTATTATCCCGGCCGGACTAATTGAAATACTCATAGATAAATGATCGCTTGGTAAAGTGGGAGAATGTTGGAACCACGTTAAATGTGACCGTCACTGATCATTTATCATTCGTGATATGATAATTGACGATAACTGAAATCCCTATGTCTAGTAACTATACGATGGGCGTATTTACTCTTAAAGACATATTATAGGGTTTCCTATTAGATGATTGGAACTACGGGGACTTATATTGCACATACTAAACACCAGGGGCTAAGTTGTAAATGTTCTCTCTATAAATAGAGAGTCATGTACAACATTCTTAACCCTAATCTTCCATCTAACTCTTGTGTGTTTTTCTCTCCTAAATTCTCAATCCCATCTTAATACAATCATCTCGTTTTGGGAACCCGACATCAATGGCAAACATTATGCTCTTACAAGGTCCACTAGATCGCCAAGTACACATTATTATTATCATGTTTTCATTATGTTTACAATACAAATCATATTAATTCCAACAGTCATATCTTACGAGGTAAAAAAGATTGTTTTTAAAAAGAGATTTTGAAAACATGTGTCTAATACATGGGAAAAATAGGCCTTAAACATTTATAGGAAAAGGGTATGAATAAATCCTCCGATGCTAAAATCGTGAGCTTGTAATCATAGCAACATGCCACAGGAGGTATCTCATGTTTCGACTTTTACATATATACATGATCGGCTCTTAGTCTAAGGCAACAAAGGCCTAAGCCTAGGGCCCAAAATTTTCAAGGGGCACCACTCATCACTTGCCGTGTGTTGTACCATTTAGTTTTCTTTTCCTTTTTGGTTTTTCTTTTAGTCCATCGATTTGTTTTTTTGTGTTGTAAACTTTTAAATATGTATTTGTAGTATTGTTTTCAAATAAATAAATATTTGATATGTTAAAAGATTTTAGCGAACATATATAACAGTGACATAATAAACTTTTGAACAAATATATCGATAATGGAGTGATTCTTTGAATTAAACCCAAGTAAAAGTAGCATAACTAAAGTATATCAATAGCAAACGTAATTGTAATGGCTGAAGTCGCGTCTTAAACCTCCTAGTTTTTAAGAAACCAAAGAGAATAAGAGATGAGCACGTTGATCACTGAAATTAGTCAACTGCGGGCATGTGAGTTGACTTTATCATATGCATTATTGAAGCCAAAATGTCTATCCCATGTGGCTTCACCTTTCCTTACGTTTGGATTCAGATTCACCATCATTTGTGATGGTTTTTGGGGCCACAAAAAAATTGTCAAAATGATGAGGTTTAAGGGTAAATTATTAAAGCTCGAAGGAATAGGTTAGTAGAGTAGTCACTCCGTACTAATTAACAACAAAGGGATAGGTCTGAGGTCTGGTTGTTTTAGATTTTGCGAATTGCTTTTCCCCTTCATTTTCTATCATTCCATTTGTTTTATTTTGTTATTGTAATTATAATACCACTGGCTTTTTAAATTCATATCATCATATACACACACAGCATGCGCGGGGCTAAAACAGTAATCTAATTGTTATGTCTTTTTAATCATAAAAAGTGTGGGCAAACGGTGTGTTTTTACGAAATTCGCCAAACTACGTTTCTTGTTGTTGACGTAATTAGTTGAACAATGACTTTAACGTTAATAAATAATAATAAAATAGCACCCACAATACAGTTGTCGACTTAGCCCGCGAGCTTCTCAACAAATCATACACCTACACGTGGCAGATATCCACTTGTTTTGTAAATGATATGGTGATGATGATACTTTTCTTCAATAAAACGTTTTTTCTTAAATTTCTTGCAAGTTGCAACCAACAAGTCAACAACAACGACAAGCCCGTAATCTTCATAAATTTATCTTTGAATAAAATCGATCGATCATTGAGGCTAGGGGGGTAAATTTGAATTAGTTAAAGGATGGGAAATGCACTGAGGTTCTTGTATGGTGAGTGTTGTTCAAAGCCAAGTAGTGGTGGTGGTAATTGGGTGAATAATCAACAACCACCATACGGCTACCCTGGTGGTTATTCCAATTACACGCCTGCTGCTGCTGGTAATAATTGGGTGGATCAACAACAATCATACGGCGGCTACCATATTAATGGTGCTTATAATTATAACACGACGACGACTGCTGGTGTTTCAGCCTTGGCTCGAGATATTCATCACTTTGAAATGACCTCTCAGGTATATCATTCTCTTTCATCAACCTGCTAAATTCAGCTCATTCATATATAACTTCAATTTGTCATAACTTAGAGGTTGTTGTTTCTTTGGGATTACATGTTTCAAATGCGTGTAGCTTATTATAACACGGTTTAAAGTGTATGGTTATTAAGTAATTAAGATTTTAACTTACTTTAACAAGACAATTTTGCAGTTATTTTTAAGTTGTGATGCTTATTTTGAGCACAACTTTTAAGCATAAGTACTTAAATATATGCTCCCCAAAATATCCTTTTATTTCTTAATATATGCATGTATCAATATTAATTTATGAGCAAAACCGAATTTGTGGATTGTTATTGTAGGTGCCTGAAGGTTTGAGTAAACATGTGGTTTCATCAAAGAAAGCTCAGTCTAACTGGTAACATATTTTTTTGCCCACAATTATTGACTATGGAATTAAGGGGTATTAGGTATATATATATATGGATATGTAATTCCACATTGTTATTGGATTGGTATTTGATACTTAATTTTCTCAAATTAATGGTGATATATGAAGGTATGGCAAACTTTCTGAGGCATGGGCACAATCAAGACCACCACCAACATCACCTGAAGAGGTTTCAGCGTTTGTGGTTAACGCCTTGAAGAGGCACAAAAAGGCCGATGTTGAGGTCCTCTCTCTCTCACTCACTCTCTCTATATATGTGTATAACTAATTAAGATAGGATAAATTAAATTGCTACACGATTTTATGAAATTGGTATTTGGGTTGTATAATTCCTTATCTATACAATGTCAAATTACAAAAGAATCTCCGGTTGCTTCTTAAAAAAGCTCAATTTTTCTTGTACTAACAGGTTTTCTTATCATATTTAGCATATGATGAATTATTTATAAAATATACAAAACTACTTGTAATAAAGAGAATCATTTCAGGTTATATGTGAAAACTGGGTGGATTTTATGCTAAAAGTTTCTGTAATCATACTATGGAGTATATTAACTTTTATATAGCTAAACTGTAAGGAATGTTAAGGTCAACCTGACCCAAACCAGACCATTTTGCCCCTCCTGAAATTCTACTATCCAATCCCATTTTCCATCTAAATTGTGTATTTTTTTGATGATTTTTATGAAGGGTTTTCTATCGTATTATGGTCTCCCTCTATCTCAATCCACGGTTGAAGTTGTCAATACGACGCAAGCACCACCAGTTCCCAGTGGACTTAAATTTGAACTAAACACACTTCCAGTAAGGATGTCTACAATTCTAAGTCATATTCTCGATATCTTACTGCGCATATACTTTTTTTCCAGATTGTGAGTTATATTCTACTTGTATAAACATAGGTGGATGAAAAAGCTGTAGCAGATGGTGATACAGTGACAGTTTACGTTAGTACCTTAAATCCTCGAGAGGCAGCATGTGTTCCACAAGATGTACAGATAGCAGCTGTGGAACGAGCCAAGGCACGTGCACAGCGGAATTACACCAAGGCAGATGCACTCCACAAGCAAATTATAGATGCTGGTTATCGGTATATAAACATTTTATCTTCAATTCCAAACCAATGCTGTTTATAGGACCCCTATCTATATCATCCAACTTGTATAGTTGTATTAATTGTAAATGTTAACTGATGCAGGATGCTAAACATACAAAATGAGGAAATTCTAGCCCGGAAGTATCGGATTCGACTAAGGTAAAATACAGACTTTTTAATACATGAAGCATTCTGATGTATATTTCATTTTTGTGTAGCATGAATATATAATGGTGTGGCTGTAAAACATGTAACAGAGGAATAGATGCACCAGAGAGCTCAATGCCTTATGGGAAAGAGGCCAAGGAGGAATTCTCTAAGATGGTTGTGGGGAAGCAATTAAAAGTTTTGATTTTTGATCAAGACCGTTATGGTCGTTGTGTAGGCGATATTTACTGCAATGGCGTCTTTATCCAGGTAGATCTCAACTTTTTTTTGTTAGAGGTAGCAACATGGGCGGGTTGAATAACAGATATGGATCACAACCTGTAGCCTTTTGGTGTGCAAGGTTGATCTAAAAAGCTTTCATCCAAAAATGTAGAAAGCATATATAATTAGTATGTCAAAATTGTGCAAATGACATTCAATTTCTTGAATAGAATAATTCATGAGGTTTTAGGCACCAAGAATACTTCAGAATAGGAATGACATTCAAGTGATTTGACATGCTTGTCTTTAAGCAATTCTACATATTTATTTTCCCTTTTCACTTATTTGAGATGAAACATGAAGCAAATCCACATTTTATAAGTAAATGGTGTCGAATCCTCACTTTTGGTGTCTATAAATGAGATGTGAACTTAAATGGTTTTTATGAATAACAAACAGGAACATATGTTAAAGAAAGGACTTGTATGGCATTATGGAGCCTATGACAAACGACCCGAACTAGAAAAGGTAACATCATCTCTTTCTTGTTTATGTTATTCAATTAAGCCGTGAAATGATCCATAAGAAAACGCTAAATTGTTTCCGAAACAGTGGGAGAAAGAAGCTAGAGCTAAGAGAGTCGGGTTGTGGGCTTCAGCACACCCAGAAAAGCCATGGGAATGGAGAAAGAATCGCCGTGATAACAGATAGTCAAAACAGTAATTACTTGAATCCAGTGGTCTAACTGTAATTGACATACTAATTATATAAGCTTTTCATTCAGAAAAGCTTTCATCTGTACTCTGTTTAGGGCATTTAGTCAACTGGGGATCAATGTTTCCCATACAACTTACTATTGATCATTGGAAGTGTACTCATTTATCTGTAGCATATGTATTTTTTAAAACATCTGGAAATGTCCAGATAAGATTTTATTTCTCTGTGTTATTCAAAAACAACTTCATCTTGAATCTTTATATTGAATCTTTATACAACTAAACACACTGCCCATAAGGCCATAAGTACTTTTGAAATTCTTTTTTTTTTTTAACTCAAACAATCAATTTCTTATTGTAAAATTACTCTTCTTAACCATGATACAAAATCTACTTGATAAAATCAAGGTCAATCAAAAGATTGTAGCAGATGGGAATACAGTAAGTGCCAGAATATGTTGTACCTAAAGTCCTAGAGAGCCAATATGTATTCCACGATAAGTGAAAGTGGCAAATCGTGCCGCAGAAAAACTTCAATGCACTTCACTACCAAATTCCAGATGTGGGCTAACTGTAACTGGCCATATTTTAATTCATCTAACTAAATTATTACCTAAATAAGACTAACAAATTGCTAATTCCTACCTATATCAACAGTAAACCTTATATCATTCATTTATATTTGATATAGTAATACATGTAGTTACTATCGTTTACTTAAATATTAACTGTGGGCATTTCTATAAACCTATGGTTGCCTGGTTGGTGAAATGTGGGCTCTGGGTATTCTTCAAAGTTTAAACAATAAAACCTTAGACTAAGAGGAGTGGTGTCGGGGGAAGGAGGGGCGACTTGTGCCATGTGGCATGGAGGATAAAAAGAGTTGCCCCTCAAAAAGGGTGGAAATGGGTGGGTTTTTAAGTAAGGGGCGACTTGTGCCATGTGGCACTTTCAATGATTGGTTTTAATGATTGATTTTTTTTTTGTTTTAATTTTTTATGATTTTCATATTATTTTAAAAATAACAAAATTTCTATAAATAGTAAAATAAAATACTAACCATTAAAATTAAAATCCAACACATACAAACTAAAACATAAAAACCACACATCAAACACATAAAAAAAAAATTATTCGATACACAAACACAAATAAATAACTAATAACTAATCATCATCGCTAAAGTAGTCATCGACTTCCAGTGGCACGTATGGTGGAGGATTTCCCCTCTTGTTTTCCCAAAGATGATCTACCAAATCCGCTAAGAGCATGTTGTGGGTTTGGCTATTTCGTACGGCTTGTGAATTCGAGATCCGTTGCTCCATTGGAGTTTGTTGTTCCCAATACGCCGGGTCTAGTGTCGGGTCTTCATCGTTGAAGTCTTGACAAAAAGCTTTATCTTCATCCTCCAATATCATGTTGTGTAGAGTGATACACGCGTATATCACGTCATGCATCCTCTGTTTGTCCCAAAACCGTGAGGAAAAACTAATAACTTTTCAACGCTTTTTAAGAACCCCGAATGCTCTCTCGATATCCTTTCGCGCCGATTCTTGTTTTTTCTTAAAGTATTTTCTCTTTTCATCAATCGGGTCAGTAAAAGTCTTCACAAAATTGGAATACTCAGGGTAGATGCCATCTGTCAAGTAGTATCCGGCTTTGTAGTAGTTGTTGTTTGCATAAAAACCCGCTGTAAATTAAACAAAAGCTAATATTAGTTAATAAAAGCATATATAATATATTACTACATATTATACATAAACGTTAAGTACGTAATTAACCTGTAGGTGCCAAGCCAGATATAATTTCTTCCAAGACTGGGGACGCCTCAAACACGTTGATGTCATTGTTGGACCCCTGCTGACCAAAATATGCATTCCAAATCCACAAGTCAGTAGACGCAACCGCCTGAAGCATCAATGATGGTCTACCAACATCCCCTCTGGTGTGCGAACCGCGCCATGCGGTTAGACACATCTCCCATGGCCAGTGCATGCAATCAATACTACCGATCATACCAGGGAAAGCATGAAGCTGCTCATGCACATCGTATATTCGTTCAAGATCCATAGATGTAGGTCTCCGTAGGTATGTCGGTCCATACATTTCATTTATACCTATTTAAATTATTTATAAATACGTAAATGAATTAATATAACTAAATATTATGTACGCAACTATATAATATGTACGTAATTATATAATATATTACTAAATATTATGTACGCAACTATATAATATGTACGTAATTATATAATATATTACTAAATATTATGTACGTAACTATATAATATGTACGTAACTATTTAATATATAACTATATATTATGTGCGTAACTATATAATATATTACTAAATATTATGTACGTAACTATATAATATGTACGTAACTATTTAATATATAACTATATATTATGTACGTAACTATATAATATGTACGTAACTATTTAATATATAACTATATATTATGTACGTAACTATATAATATTTACGTAACTATTTAATATATAACTAAATATTATGTACGTAACTATATAAAATGTAAAATTAATATAAAATGTACGTAACTAAATAATATATAACTATATATAAAATGTACCTTTACAAAAATATATCAGCGACTCCCGGGAAGTCCTAGCCGACATCTCCAAATGCTCGTCAAACAAGTCAACGCTACACCCATATGCTAATTGACGAAGCGCGGAGGTAGTCTTGTGTATCGGCATGAAACCCAGCTTCCCACGAGCATCCATTCTTTGTTGAAAATATGGATACCTTTCTTCCAAGTCATTTGTAATTCTCAAAAATAGCCGCTTGCTCATACGATAGCACCGTCTAAAATCCCTCGCGCCAAATACGGGTCGCTCAGCAAAGTAAAGGCGGACCAATCGGACGTATGCCTCCTCACGTCGACGTTCCAGAACCGTTCTTCTTCTAGGCGAAAGTTGGTCTTCCTCGTCCTCCTCGTCTTCCGCGGCTTGAATCATAGTAGTAACTGTCAAAGCAACGGTACTAAGAATAGCGTCGTCGAGATCGATTGAATCATCGGATGAAGAGGGTGATGGAGGATCCATATCCGTAATATATGTATATATTTATGTAAAAATGGAAGAAGATTTATGTGTTTGTGTGATGGTGTTTTGTATATATGTATATGTTTTGTTAAAAAAGGAAGAAGATGAAGATATATATAGGAAGGGGAAAATTAAAAAAAAAAACCAAATAGCCGTTAATGGCTTTGGAAAGGGGGAAAGATCTTGAAGTGAGGAGGGTCAAAGGTGAGGTCGGGCGAGGGAGAGGGGTCGGCCAAAAGGAGAGTCGGTGGACGGGGGTGGTGGGGGGGCGAGAGAGGGCGAGGGTCGGGGAGAAAAATGTCCACTCCGTCTAGTCTTATAGATATGTTGTGCTTTCATTAATTGAGTCAGATCGGTTATAACTTTACAAAAATACTTTTATCGATGTAATTTTACTTAACGCAGTTCTTTTTGGTCTGTGTATGGCTTTCCTTATTTTGAGACCTATTTTTTAGGAAATGATATTGTTATAACAATATTTGTATTATTCAGTTGTACTTTGTGCATTAAAACTTATACACTTGTTTTATGGCTAAATTTTGGTATACGAATATCACTTCTTGCAACGACCGGAAGAACTCTTAAATTATGTAACTATTTTTTCGCAACAATTGCGGTAACTCTTAAATTATGTATTCGATAACATATCTTTAAAGTTCACTCTCATGTGAACCATTAACAATGTATGTTCTACGATAAATTTGTTTTTAAAACATTCAAAATAGTCTTCTCTAAACTTATGAATAGATTTGTTCACATTATCATTCACATGTGAACAAATGACTATATATAAATTTTTGAAAATATTGTTCAGCAACATACACTTTTATTACGTTTTACATATGAATGGATTTTAAAAACACGTAATTCAATACATAATTAAGGAGTTCTCACAATTCTTGTAAAAAAAATTCCAAAATAAAAGTCTCATAGTGTGTATTCTATATGTATTTATTATGTAATCCATAATGATTTAGTGTATACTTGATTGTTAAAAGGAAAACCTTAAATCCTTATTTAACAAAGTTCGTAACACTCAAAATGATAGTTAAGTGCAACTATAGAGAAAAACAAGGCTGATAAGTTATCTTTCATGACTTCTTTGTGTGTGTTTGTGTGATTAACTGACTATGACAACCAATGAATATTTAGATGACTACAGCTACATGAAAAGGATAAAATGTTATTTTCATCCATGTAGATATACAACTAGTCATTTCTTTCAATCTCTTCTTGGTGACCTTTTTTCCCCACAAAAAGTCATTTTCTTAGATACCTTTAATTGGCATAATATCAACAATTTTGTTTTTCGGAAATTTCCAAGAAATTTCGTATGGCATCTGTTGTTTTTAGAAAAATGTTCGATCACTTTACATTTCCAAATCGCAAAATCTCGACAAAAGTGAATAAGAACGCTGGTACAACTTTACCAAGTTGATATGTTTATGCTTGCGTCCAAGCCAACGATTTGAAAACCCGGACCATATATTGAACTGGTCGAATAAGATTGTACATGTCAAACTAGAAACGAAAAGAAGCATACATTTATCATATTAATACCAAAAAGATTATAACTTATATACAACATAAGTTAATATTAAGTTTTAGCGTCAATTATCTAAAAATAAAATCAAAGTTTAACATAATAAGCAACAATTAAAACAATATTTACTTAATACAAACAATTAAAGATGGTATGTTAATGTTACTAACTTAAAAACAAAAATAAAAAGGATATTTGACCGGCTTTGATCCGACCATAATGGTTCACACGTTTAGCATGATTCTATTACAACAAACCTACTGATAGCTACCGAACCCGGTTCGACTGTCAGGTTTACCATTATTGGTCCAAGCCGAAGATACACATGCTAATGTTGCAATTGCATTTGTCTTAATTTGGACAACATCGACTCGGATCTTTTTGTTTGCATTCTCTACATAATGTATGTCAATCAAAAAAATTATTTAGTTTGATTAATCTGTATGGTTATAAATTTAAATAATGACATGAATTTACGCTACCAGTCAAACAAAAGAATAGTCATTACAATATATATGTCCTAATAGTATCGTTCGCTTTTTCCCAAAAGTGATGCAAGTCGATTTTATCCTATGACATATTGTAATGGTCAATAAATTGGCTAAACCCGTTTGCAGACAAAACCATAAACCGTTACAATGAGCTAAATATAGCTTAATGTCTCGGAGTATTCTCAACCAAGAGACCAACGATCATAAATGGAAGCTTACCTATTATTTGTGACATCCAGGGTCTACTACAATGAAGCCTCCTTAAAAATGTATTTGAGGGTTCAATCCTTCGATTGAGCAGTATATTGGCCACTGGGTGTTTAGTGGAAGCGCTTAACCAACATTAAACCTCTTGCAAGGAGGGAGTCATGGTACCAACTACCAACTCGTTACACAGGTTTAGGGGGTTTCTTGCCCCTTTCAATCTCAACCAAGAAAAAATCATTTTAAAATATAAATCAATTAAAAGTGATGCTTGTAATATATTAATGTGTCACTGACTCATTGGTGACTGGGATTAATGTTGAGACACTCGACTTTTATACTTCCACTAGTTTGATTTTATATTCTGTATTGGGGAGTGATATTAGTACCTCAAAATTGATTAATTTACCACAACTTTGCATTAACTGAATGTACAGTGTGCTGTAATACTTAAACTGTGTGGTAAATGAATCAATTTCGATGGTACGAATATCATTTCTCTTCTCTATTACTATTATATATATTTAAAGTTAAGTGCACATAGGAATGAAAACAATTTTGATTATGCGGTTGGCAAAATTAAAATTCAATTGTCTTTGTTTAATCAAAATCAAAATTAACTTGCATACATTGGAGTTTTAATTTTGTGAATTGTTGTAATGTAGATATTAATTGTCAACTAGTATTTTATAATGCTTATATTCACATGTTTTTACCCTTTTCATTAAACTCAATACATAATGATAAAATTTTAAACAAATTCTCAAAAAGATGTTCATTGGTTGTTTTATTCGATCCGCTAATATGTTTTAGATTATGTGTCGGTTTGTTTTGCAAATGCATTATGTGTCTTTCAATATAGATGTCATAAATCTTATTCTTCCCAAAACCACATGTATTTAATTTTCAAACTTAAGTGAGTTTTTCCTTTTAAATCTTTGGGTGATATGGATTTCATATCGAGGAGGTTAAATTAAAGTCTATTCGGTGACGAGCTTTCTAACGCCATGGGTCTGACGTGGCGCCGAATTAGTTTGCTCCTAAAACAAGTACGATTACACAGACTTGCAAGGAAAAAATAGATATTATCAATGCATGGTCATAGTCATTGTGTTTACCATGTCTTGAGTACTTAGACGAGGGACGGATTTAGCATGGGGGCAACTGCCCCCACTCCAATTTTCATACAATTTCTAATTTTTTTTTAACTTTTAAAAGTATGTTTATGATTTTGGCTCTGAAAAAGATATATACTAAATAGATGATGATGAAAACAGGTTTTGTATAGTTAAAAGCTAATTATTGCAGTTACAATTGATAGATCAATTTAAGTTTTAATGGTGTTGGGGTAGTTGCAGGTATACAGTGAAAGAAGGAAGGGGGGCTGGGGAAGATGATGATTAATTTACAAAGGATACATCAACTTTAAGTTTTTTCTCCTTTAAGTCCTTATACTTTATTTAAGTGAACATTCTGACCTTTTTATTTTATTGACTAACTTTTTAGTCATAAACTTTATATGTAGGAATTTTGTTTTAGGATTAATATTTTAAGTAATAATAACAATTCAAAACTTTAACCTTCGATTTTATAAGTGTCGATACTTGTTATTCACACTTAAGAACTAGATCATTTTATAAGTGCTATAAAAATATAAACTCTTTTTTGAAAGTGTAATCAATGATTCATGATGATATTATTGGCGACTAGTCAAGGAAAAAATTTTTGGTTGGTTGTTTCAATAAAATTTGACTTTTAAAATATCGTCATATACTTATATATTATATTCAACTAGATTCATTTTTTTGAATTTTGATTGTCTTTTTAAAATAGGAAAATAAACATAGAATTGAGCTTCTAGTTTGATTATGTCCCAAACATCTAAATAATAGTTTGATATCTCTTTACAAAATTTAGTAAGACATCTTCGAAACAAATCACTCTAGGCATCAAAAATCTATGGGTTCGACCCTAAGTATAATACAATACCTTTAATTTTCCCTCTCATAATAAAATTTCTGGCTCCATCCTTGTACTTAGTTTAACTTGCTCCTAAATTTTAAGTAGTATTAGTTTTATTTGCCCCCACAAACACCCAAAACACACACATATACACAAACACAAATAATGCACTCTCACACATATGGAAAATAAAAATAAGACTTGAATTCAGATGAATCCACTCAAAATTAATGATCTTATATTATGATAGACTTGAATGCTTTGAAAAAAATAATAATACCTTACTGATATTTTTATTTTTAAATAATGCAACCTATTATGTTACAAAGAAAATGTTTTTTACGTACGGTAAATTTGGACTTAACAGCATGTATTTTATATAATCAACTTGAATTACCGGGAAAATTCATTAAGAGAAAATCTTTGATGACATTTTTAAGAAATAATTATTTACAATAAAATTTGAACTCTAAGACTTTTTAGACTACAAGTTAATTATAAAATATCAATTTTATCACCCTGACTTTTTATATTATACGTGTGTCACTGTATGTATATATGAAATGGGCACGCATATAAGTGTTCTAAAAGTCCAATTTGTCACAAATACAAAGTCGATTAATTCTCAAGATGGGTGGTGTTGGTCGGCAAAAAGTTGGATCACATTTGAATTCTTCGAAGTAATGACAACCACACGAATATAAAATTAGCTTAAAAGATTGTGTTTTCTCATGCAATAATCATTTAATTAGCGGACATGGACATAATGGATTAATGGGTATCAATTCTCATGCTAGTGTTACAAGGCCATGCACATCCTTACCCTGCAGGATGGGCTGATGTCAAAACTCAACAGCGGATCTTTGTGAAGGCAACGAAAGAGAGGATCAAACCTTAAATTTCTGATATTGTAAAAAATTATGAAATTTATAAATTATTTGTCTCTTCTTATTGCTCGGTACTATAATAGTAGTATGTTATAAATGGGAAAATGAATATAAGGTTGTTCGGATACTTAAACTTAGATGTGGAACCCTTACATATTAATTTTTTAATATTTTTTTGTTTGATGAATAAATTTATGGCCCTCATGAATTTTATGGATTAAAAAACATATATCTGAATGTTTCACACCTAAAATTAGATACCTAACAACCTTATATAACCATCCCCAATTATAAATATATATATTCTTTACGTTTCCATTAAGACAAAAAGTTAAGAAAACTAAATATTAAAGATTCAAGACTAATCAACTTAGATTGCTTGAAATTTAACATCGTTAGATCAAGTGGTTAACATTTTTAAGTGTTCCATCCTTACTCTATACAAAACCAAAGGTCTTTTTTTATCATTTGGACATACAAGCATCCGCCTACCATGGTAGAAATAAGACATCTTAAATGTAGCCGGCCATATACCGTGAAAGTATTGAAATATTGAGATTCAAAATATGTAAAAGACATTATTAAGTGTTATCTACTTTATTATTCACTTATTCTTTTTTTCTTTTTTAAGGTTAAACCACCGACTTACCCCACAACAAAGTGAACCGATCAATTTTAATATTTTTCACTAATTTTTGACAGACTATTAAGCTTAGACTATTGATTTTTACATTTATTCATTTTATTTTAATATCTACGAGTGCTTTTAAAATCTTTACAAAATCCAACTAAGGCCCCATTAAAATATGTACTTTAAATTTAATGTATAATATAAAATGGGGGAAGGGAATATGAGGCTGTTAGGCAACCAAGTTGGGTGAAAAACCCCTCACATACCTTTTTTTAAAAGGTAAAAATCATGGGGGGCATGTATTTATTTAAATTATTAAAATATTAGTATGTGAGGGGTTTTTCACCCAAGTTGAGTGCATAACAGCCTCATACTCACTTTTCCCATATAAAATAGATGCATTTTTAGTCCAATCATAGACACATTACATTACATTTCAAAATCCAAAACTATTTCTTTTAAAATTTCAAACGATATATCATTCGATTTTTATATTACACAAATGTCTAAAATGAACCCAAACCTCATAGGATCATTGACTTCTCATAAGCATGGCCGGTTAAGACATGGGACAAAGCGGACGACCGAACGAGGTCTGATTTTTCAGGCGGTCTGATTTTTTATATATATATATATATATATTAGGATTTTTTTACCCGCACGATGTGCGGCTGCTTTAAAAATGTGCTCAATAAAGTGAGATTTGAGTTAAACTTGCTTAAAAAAATATTTAATGAAACGCTTAATATGTGAACAAATGAGTTAATGGAATGGATCAATAATGATCGGAAAAAAAAAACATATGGACGAACAATCTATTTAGTTTCACTTAATTAAATTAGCAATAACGTATTCATTATCCAATCATTAAACTAATTGTTATATACACTTGTTTTGAACTAACTCTTCGTCTACAATCATAATATTTTTCTCATCATCACAATGAAAAATTTTATTGTTAAAAAACAAAAGAAAAAAGAGATTATATTAACCATTATCATAAATTTCAAAAAAAGATAAAAGAATTAAACCAAAAATTGTACATAATTTCCATAGTGATGTGAACAAAAGAATTAACATAACTCTTTCAGAAAGTTATGATATTATACAAAGCTCTTAACTCATATAAGATGAATATAATTTAGTGGTGATAAAAAAGTTTATAAACTTTAAATATTGTCACTAATGATTAATGCGATGAGAGTTCCAACTAACCAACGGTCTGAGCAAACTTTCATATAATCACCATAAGAAAAACGAAAGGAACCTCATATAAATGTTGAATAAAAAAGATAATGAAGTATCATTAGGTATAGACGTGATTTTTTAAACTAAAGAGAAGATATCATTTCATCTAATGAGAAGATCTTAGATTCTTACAATATATATATATATATATATATATATATATATATATATTTTAATTTTCTAAATATATAGTTTATTTAAAGAAAAATATGGAGTTGACACATAGGATAAAATCTTATGTGGCAATTTTTCAAATTAGTTTTAGATTGCAAAAGGGCTTTAAAATGCTTGGTTACTATTGTTTTATAAGAGTTATAGATATATATAGGAGGGGTTATTTGAGAACCTTTAAAAAAAAGAACTCAAGAACCCCTCTCCACCTTTGAATAAAAAAAAATGGATGGACTAGATTAAAAACAAAAAACATCTCCCAACACTAGAGGGGTATTTGTGTCACTCTTTTTATTTTTTCTCTCTCTTACTTTATTAAATTAATATAATTTTATCTAATTCACTAAAAAACTTTTATCCCACAAACCGTAAATCGTTAAACGAAAAGAAGAGCATGTGTAGTCTTAGAATTTCGTCATCTTTCATTAGAGATGCAATTCGACATACTTTTGACGAGTTTTTAAGTTTCGTTTTTTTTCCATCACGTTCATCTTACACATGTGTAAATTAATATTCTTTGATGTTTACACATGTGTAAGATGAACCTTTTAGTGTTTTCCACTTGTCATACACATGTGTAAGATGAATGAACATATGTACACAACAATGAAGGTTAAGGGCGGAACCCGTTAGTCCATGGCGGAACCATAGCGGCTAAGAGCGGAGCCCGTTAGGTAGATTGCCCATCATCGGTCACCCCCTATAACTTATCACCCTCTATGACCTATCACCCTCAATGACCTATCACCCCCCACTAGCATTGGTTTATGAATATATCCTTAAGGGCGAAGCCTGTTCCGAATCATAATTTTTATTTAACCTACACATGTGTAGGATGAACCTTTTAGTGGTTTTTATTTATCCCTACACATGTGTAGGATGAACCTACACGTGTAGGATGAACGGGGTGGGGAAAAAAACGAAATTTAAAAAGTCTTCAAAAGTATATCGAATTGCATCTCTAGTGAAAGAGGAAGAAATTTCAAGACTACCCATGCTTTTTTTTTTCGTCTAACGATGTACGGTTTGTGAGATAAAAGTTTTTTAATGAATTAGATATTTTTATTAATTTAATAAGAAGAGAGGGAAAGAGAGAGATGTTGACTTTTTCATAATAACAATCATACCCTTCTTGATCTTGATGAATTGAAGGTTGAGATTGGTTTTCGCGTTCTTTTTTTAGTGGTTCTCAAAATAACTCACCCATATATATATAATCAACTAAGCCTATTACAAATCCTAACAATCATTCAAAAATTATTCGATATAACTAATTAACCCACATAAAAAAACCTACTTACATATCTTTTGCGGATAAAAAAACGCTTATTGGATAGAAAAAAAAAAGCATGCGATTACCGCAAACGTGTCACTGTACAAAATGCTTATGTATTTTTTTGAACCGAACATTTAATTTAATTTAGATTGGTACACTTTTTAGGTTTTAAATTTTATTTTGTTTTATATCTTTACTCTGTTATTTTTTATATTATTATTTATTAATATAACATTTATTATCGTTTTACAAATTATTTTATATATAATATAATAATTTGGTGTAACTTATTTACTATGTCCAATTTTTTTTCAACCGATGTTCATAAATCCTCATAATTGGCCATGCTCATAAGGTTTTCCTTATATTTAACTAATATATTTATATTTAACTAATATATGCTTATCCATATTTCTTTTATAATACATGTTATCTCATCCATCTTTTGAAGCACAAGTATGCAAAAGACCAAACTACTCTTGATTTATTATAATTAATTTATTATTCCACACATGATACACCTACTTAAATGATGTCCCAAAATTACTCATAATAAAATAATTTACATAATTTATTTTTAAACTTTTAAATTAACTACACTAACCATTATACACCAATAACTTACCGTTGTTGCCACTACTGTCACCGCATTCATCGATGCCGCCAACATTAGCCGTCGCCGCCACTATAAACATATCTTAATTTCATTTTTTAATCCGTAGATTTACTTCTGGTTTTTAAAAGTTTCAAAAAGATGACCCTGCAATTTAGTATTGGCAAATTTCTCCATTTTAGACAATGAAAGCTTAATTTATTTAAACACTACATTACACACTTTGGTACGTATTTTAGACAATGAAAGCTTAATCTGTTTAGTTACATCGCAAGGATTAGAATTCCAGGAGACATCTTTATCACTTCTAAAATCATATGATTTTTTTTTTTGAATGACAAATAAATTTTTTATTAAAAAGTGATTTGATTACTACTATAACTCTATTGGCATGCTCCTGTTACTTTTATATCTAATAACTGGTGCTCAGGCCTAGGGATGGGCATGGAACTGGTACTGTCTCGTACCGATCCTGAAATCGATCAAAAGTGGGTACCGATCCCGGTCTCATATCCGAATCGGTACGGGACCGGGATTTCCGTACCAAATCCCAACTAGTACTGAATTTTGTATGATTATAACATGATTGTTCTATGAATGATTGTTTTCAATTGTCATCGGGTATTTATGATTATCATTTGATTATAGCCAGATGCATCAGAATGGGTTGCTCACAAAGTAAAGGTAAGGATGAATGTAAACTTGATGGGATAAAAGCTGCTAAAGAAGGCTTGCTTATTTTTCTCACATGAGAATTAAGAACCCTACTTTTATGGCAAATGTATAGCTTAAAGACAATTGGACCATACTTCACTTTGCTATATGCAAATTCATATATGCAGATAAATACTGTTAAACACGACATGCTTTTTTTATAAATATATCCATCGAATTTCAATGGAAAGTGGAGTATTATTTTTAAACTTGCAAAGCTATAGATATCATGTGTTTGCATTTGGTACTTTCCTTTTCTGTCGTGGTTGTTTTTATTTTTTGTAATTTAAATTTGATGAAAGCTTTAAAATACTGGATAGCTATCTGTTTTTCCTGCAATTTATTTTTAAAGATGTGTTTGTGATGAAGACAGATGCACATATAACATACATAACAAAATAACTAATGAATACATGCACATAGTCTGATCGAATTTGATGTAGATATCATGATATACTCATATACATAAAGTTATAGATATACATATAAAATGAACATTCATAACTTGATGGGACCAAATGGGACCATCGGGATTTTCTCGGGATTTCCCGGTCCCGGTACCGATTAGTACTGATCCCGCAAACTCAAAAATATAGATACCGGTACCGATCCCGATTGGGACTCGGGACCACTTCCCGGTACTGGGATTAGGAAGGTACCGGGATGAGAGGATTTGAGACTTTCTGCTCATCCCTACTCAGGCCCATCCAATGGAAGGATGGTCTCAAAATATATTAATCAAAGTTAAAACATTGGAATTCAGTTGTATTATATAGATACCAAATAAAATTGAAATACCTAAAAATCAAACATAAAACGATTAAAAGTATCAACTAGTCACAAGCTCATCAATACAAAAGCTAAATAAAAAACATATGAAAAATAATACCATATAAATATTGATTCTAGTTTATCCATTTTTTTCTAACTTCAGTTATATTTTAAAAGTATACAGTATAAATTTAAAAAATACATATCAATTTATCAATAAAGACTATCTCGAACGTTTTGATTTTCTTCGGGTTGTTCCACTCCGGAACAGTCCATACATGCACAACACGGAGTCGTAGATGATGTTTAACATGTGTTGGTTTAATCTCTTCAAGATGAACTAGTGTGGTTTTATTTTTTGTTGTTGAAGAAGAAGCCATAACGAACCTATAATGGACAACAAACTAAATTAAAGAAAAAAACATAAGAATTAAATGTCAAATCATAATAATAATAATGATTAATATGAAGAAATTACATAAAATAAAAAAAAAACATGCTAGTCGAACAAATTACTAATAAAAAAATAAAATTAATAATAATAGCAATATATATGCTTGTAAAACAAAGGAATCTCAATCAAAAATTTTTTAATGTTCGAGACTCTTCAAATCAATCTTCAGACTAATGGAGAAATATACGCTTTTCTCTAACATGTACTTGCTAGTCGAACAAAAAGCAGAACGTAGGTAAAAAAATAATTTGCGGTAGGTTTTTGGGTTATATATATATATATATATATATATATATATATATAGATAGATAGATAGATAGATAGATAGATAGATAGATAGATAGATAGATAATAATAATAATAATAATAATAATAATAATAATAATAATAATATTTTTTTTTATTAAACATAAAGGTCAAAGGTCGGTCATATTGATAAATAATATTAAAAAAATAAAGGATTAATGAGGAGGGAGAATTAGGCTCAAGGAGGGGGATTATGGGTGTCAAGTGTATCCCCAATTTCCACTTTTAGTTATATTATAGATTAGTCTCAATGGCCGTACGATGTACATATCTATAATATAACTAAAACAGGGGGTTGGGGGTACACTTGACACCCTTAATCTCCTCCTTTAATCCTCTATTTTTTTAATATTTATTTAATAAAAAATGGTCGACCTTTAATTAAAAAAATATATAAAAAAATCTTTATTATTATTATTATTATTATTATTATTATTATTATTATTATTATTATTATTATTATTATTATTATCATCATCATCATCCATATATATATATATACACCACTTAGAAAAACTCTCACTTCTTCTCAATCCTTTAAAAAATCCTACGGCAACAAAAAAAAAAGAAGTTACGATCGACTACCAAAAAGGTTTTTTATTTATATACTTTGTTCATATTTAATCATTATTATTATTATATAACATTGAATTCTTATGTTATTGTTATTCTAATTTCTTAAGCCAACACATGTTAACCATATTTATATTTAACGACTTTGTGTATTTTACACTTTTTGTTTATATTTTTATTTAACTAAAATTGAAAAAAATAATAAAATGGAATCCATATTTATATGAAGTTAATTTTCATATGTTTCTTTATTAGCTTTCGTATTCATTAAGTTGTGATATTGGTCATACACTTTTTGTTTATCTTTTTATTTAACTAAAGTTGGAAAAAAAAAGGTAAACTGGAATCAATATTTATATGGAGTTAATTTTCATATGTTTTTTTAGCTTTCGTATTCATTAAGTTGTGATATTGGTCACACACTTTTTGTTTCACAGTTATTATAAGATTTATAAATCTTGAGACTTACCGTCTAATGGACGGGTTTGAACACTAGTTATATAATATATGATGATACAGTTTTACATATATATATATATATATATATATATAGAGAGAGAGAGAGGGAATAGTCGAGTAGAGAATATGTGACTGTTAGATATCTAAGTTTGGGTATAGATCCCTTCACATATTATATGAAACCTCATGAATTGCATAGAGTAATATATTTGTTTAATTGGATATTTAAAACTTAGCATATATCTTATCTTTTAAGATAGTTGTATTCAGTATGGATATATTAGTTGTAAACATTATTAGTTTTTTATATATATATGAAAACTTAGTATAATAATAATAATAAAATATATAATGAGATAATATATAAATCTATATATTTATTAAAACAATATGAATCATAACCTTTTAAAGCCTTCCTCAATATAAAGCTATTTTTAAAATTTGCCACATAAGTTTTTATCCTATGTGTCATTATCACATTTTTTGACAATATTTATCCATTAAATATTAAATAAAAAGATATTTATATACTAACTTAAGAAACCAAATCCCTTATATTTAAGAAACAAATCCCATATGCAAAAAAGAAAACTAAAACCGTATATTTTTTATTCATTTCTATATATCTTTTTTTTCCCCCTGTAAAAGCAATATTCTTTATCTAACTTTTTTGATCTTGAATTCATTTAATCAAATCGTATATTATCAAAATCGTTTCATTATAGGAATTTAAATATCTCTAACTAGATAATGATATCACAATTCGATTCATTGAAGTTACGGATTATGCGGGTTCATTTCTTTTACGGGTAGCAATTGTTTTAATAAAGACATGGGGTGTAATTACAATTATTCCTGATCAAATACGATATTTAGAGCAAATATGCAGCCACAAGATACTGATACTGTCAATCTCATTTAAACTAATTTTCACTATCCAAGTAGCACAATACCATTAGGTTTCTAAATATGTTCAACTAAGTTTAAATTTTTTTTTGGTATTTAAATGTTGAACATATATATTATTGATTTCAATGTCAATATTAAAACTTTTAAAAAATAAATTTAATATTCGCACATCGTGCGGGTAAAAAAACCTTGTATATATATATATAATTTAAAGATTAGTATTTGATTACAACTAGGTAATTATGAATTAGAAATCTTTTTTACTTACACTAAAGTAACACATGTCGTGCAGAGAATACGCCAAGTGTCAATTAAAAACCTGTTTTATATTAAAACCAAAAATTAATATCAAATTAGAATTAAGTAATTATGAATTAGAAATCTTATTTTAATAACCCTAAAAGTGACCTATGTCGTGAAATGAATGCATAAAGTGTCAATCAATTTAATACATAATTCTGTTTTAATATATTGGTTAAGATAAAAGAAAAAGTTCTGTATCAAAATAGAGTTAACAATGGATAAAGTCAGAACCAATCTTCTAAGACATCCATAATTCCATATATTGAAATATTCTCCAGTCTCCACTATAAAGTTACACACATTTGCTAAGATTGTATTATCTATCTGATTGATATGAAAATATCTAATACAAGCAATGCTAACTTGACGTTTATTCCATCTCTTAATTTTATTGATGTCACACAAATTGCTGTGATTCATCTCAACATTAGATATTAACAAACCAATCTCAAACTGTTTAACTTTTTAATTTGGGAGAAAAAAAGAATTGAACAGCAAATTAATGTTCCCATAATTAGGATCATGCATATGAATATGATTATGAGATGAAACTCCAAATTTTATCCATTGCGAAAAAGTTTATAAGATCAATATAAAACAATTTTATTAAAGAAAAAGCTGAAAATAACCAAGAATAGGAACATATTCCCATCTTGGATTACAGTTTACAAATACAAATACTGAAATACCAATACACACGAAGAAAAAACACACAAACAGAAAACCAAACAAACAACCGACCAAATCAAAAGACGTAACCAAACAGTCCCCGCGAATCTCAGCCGCACATCTTACATCCTAAACAGACACGTAAGACACCACGGTACTTCAACCCATAGGAAATTGCACCCTTCAACTTTGACTTTATTCTTTTATTCAACCAACACGATAACTTTACTTGTAGTAAAGATAAAAGTACCAAACAAGAGACCCGGACCCGATCGTCCTTTTCTTATATTGCAAGTACCAAACCCGGAACCGATTTCCCGACCCGGTTTGACAAGGTGCTTTCCCAAAGGGAAGGACAATGGAGCGATTTAATCGCTGCAGATTTTACAGCCTCGCTACCGAATCGAGTTACAGTCAGCGAAGTATTGAAATACTCCCGCACCTGCATTTTGATAAGAAAAAATATTAGTTCTTACATTTTACAATTTACACACAACGACCTATATATATTTTAAAAAACCATGTTTATATTATATACATACCTGAGTGATAACACCATAGGAGTTAACAGTCCAGGCGTGAATCCAGTAGATATCACGGACCTGATCACAGCCTTCAACAATAACAGTTGATCCAAAGGCGTCAATAGAAAGAGGAACGAATTCAAAGGATTCTTCAGTATTTGCTGTGCCAGTAAGCAAGCGCATCATATACTGGTGAGAAGGAGGGCCATGGAACCACCATTCAAGGTCAGGTGCTAATAGCTTGTGCACAGTGGTGACGTCACGAGAGCTTAGGGCATGGTATAGCTGGAGCACCACGCTCTTGTTTATACTGGAATCCTCCAGAACTTCTTGAGAGTTAGCCAGATCGTTTAAAAAGAAAGCAAGTTTGTTTTTTAAGAGTATTTTACAAGACGATAAGAAAAGGACAATTGGAATTTATTTTTCTTTTTTTTTTTTTAGATCCGGGAGAGTTGGGAATGGATGTTGAGGGAGGAGACCCGATTGGATGTTTTTATAAGAGGATGTTTGGGGGTATTTTCGGAATTTAACAACTTAATTTCGCTTTTTATGCGTGCGCGTCTATGAATCTACTTTCATTCTACCTAGGAACTATATACACATTGTTTGTTTGTTTGTTTTGGATATATACTTTGGTCACTAAAATCTGAGCGTATATGATTCTACTTGACACTACAAAATAAGAATAATAAGATAATAGTAATTACATCATATCTTTAATAGAATTATTATTAGATAAAATGGTTTATATAGTTACGACTTCTTTAAAAACTAGCTCTTCTATTTCTAATAAAACTCAAAGATTTGATAGATATAAAAACATCCAATCCATAATTATACCCAACACTCCGTTGCACATAATTTAAAGACATATGAATCATTAATATCTTACTAGATAAAACAGAATGAAATTAATATTTAGTTTAATAAAAATACATAATTCGTTCAATACTTATCATGTGGATGTTGCCTTATTATAATTATTGCTAGAAAAACTCAATGAAGCGAAACCATTGTTAAAAGAAAAATAAGTTGCAACACGTATATCTTCCCTTCATGTTCACATCTCTTAGAATGCTTGCAGTTTGCACAATCCAATATCATAGACCAACAGATTTGATAGTTTGACTTTCACATAGTCAAGTATCTTAATAACCACATATCGGTTTGATTATCACATGAACAAATCCCTTACATATTACTTTCTTCACCTATGGTTCACATATCTTAATGATTAAACATGATCATTCATCTCAGTACATTTTCTAATTTTCGTAATCACATTATATATGGCCATGATACATTATAAGCTACCTGTTCATTGTGACTGAAGATGTTCAAATCTCAAATAATCAGTTAATTGTTTCATCACGTACCTTCGAACATTATGTAAAAGTTATTAGGACCATGGCAATGGGAGCGGCATGGAGCTAGGCATGCCCATGCCTAGCAGCAAACACCGCCGCCAACGTCAAGGCATGGGCTAGGCATGAGAGATTCAGGCATGGATTGCCGCTTAGGCATGGAAGAGAAAGAGAGATATATATAACGATTTAAGGAGAGATAGGAAAGAGAGTGGATATGATTTAAGGAAAATAGTAAAGAGATTGTGAGGCATGAGGAAGCATGGTTGCCATGAGTTAGGTATGCAATGATGTAAAGGTGTGTTATTGGTGAATTGCTAGGCATAAAAATGACCATTGCCATCATCCTTACATACGTAAATAAATGTTTCAGCTTCTAAAAAGATGATAATGCGAAGTAAAAATTGACTTATACAATAATTTATACGAGAGATTAATATGTAGAGAACTTTACTCTACTACAACGGTAATAGAGAGACTATTTGTAGGTTTCATCTAAAAATTGAATAGTGGACCTTTTCCTCTCAAGCCAAGAAAACCAATTATCTAACATTGCTTGTTTTACTTATACAATAATATAATCAAATAATATAAGGAAAAAAAACATGAATCATTAAATAACATGTTCCATAGTAATATTTCAATTATTGGTCAGATCTGGACAAACAAAAGCAACACATGGTGTTTGTTTTGAAGGTTAAAGACAAACGACGAGTCTCATAATTTCAGCCTTGAAAAGGATATGATGGAAATATATGTGCAGCCTCACTTTGGATATATAATACACGCCCTTATTTATTTTATTTTTTTTTAACATTAAAAGCATCATATTTTCATTAACACAGGGAAAGAAAACTAGCGAGTAGCTAGCACCACAACAAGGTACATAATAACAATTAGATGGAAAAAAATTTCAGAAGACAACATTACACATTGAAACAATTCCATCTTTGCCAATCTATCTCAGTTCTACGGGCTCGATTTCTAAGCCATAGGAAGCTTGATCCTTTAATTTCTTTCATTGCGAATCGGATAGATAGACTTTTGTTTGAGAAAATACAATCGTTACGTACTTTCCAAATCGTCCAACAGTAGGCAAGAATAACCAAGCTGACGAGTTTCCTTTTCCTTGGCAAGATGTTGTTCTCCTTATGATACTCGAAGAGATTCCTGATGGTGAGCGGTTTTTGAACAGGAAGGTTACACCAATGCGTGAGGAGGGACCAGAGTGAATTAGCAAAGGAGCAGTCAAGGAATAAGTGGTAAGCAGTTTCATCATGATTGTTGCACAACTTGCAAGTAGGTGTGATGCCCGGAATATTTCTTCCAATCAACTGGTCAGCGGTAGCAATCCGATTCATCTCTAGTCGCCACCCCAGGTTGTTTACTTTCAATGGTGCAAAGTTGTTCCATGGGAAACTCCAAGGATTGGGACCAAAACTTAAGGACTGGATCTGATCTTTCATTGATTTAACACGCCCTTATTTTTACGTATGAAACAAACATAGTGGAAGTTAATGTATAATATAAACAATGAGTTCTTAACAACCACCCGCCCAATAATTTACCATATGTTTAATCTAATTAATAATGTCAAAAAATAGTGATCAGTGGACATCTACATTCTAATAATATGATCAGGACATTATTTCGAAACAGAAGCTGTATGATATGAAACCAATAGAAACATATTATGATTTTTCCAGAGGGTATAGTGACCATCTAATAGTAGTGAAAGCAACACCAAGGAAATCGATATCTTTGATAATTCATGTTGAAGGAAAAGTTTCAAGAAATTTACAGAGTATATCTAATATCTTTTCCATACGCTCTTCTAGCTTCTCTGCCCACCTGAACTAAAATGCAAAGACTCAGGATACATTGTATAAGAGGCTTAACATAACGATTGTAACAAAGGCATTCTGGACTTCTGGTAGACAGGCACAGGGGTTCTACTATTATAATCCAATGCCGTCAATATTACTGTTCCATAACTGCAACTGAATGTATGATTGGCTGATGGCCATCTCCAATGCTATGGATGTCCATAGTCGTCCCTTAGCTGTCACATCATATCCTTACAAATCTTTAAAATCTTTTTAAATCCTTTAAATTCTTTAACTTAACCTCCAATCATACAAACATCCCTACATATGATTATTTCATATACAAATCAAAAATAAATACTATGGATATCCTAAGGATATCTAAAAACATGTCCTTAACTATGGACAAATACACTATGGACAAGCAAGTATGAACACACTTCAATGATATGAGCAAGAAAGAACAATCAAGGATATGGAAGGATATGCTAAAAGTAAAAGACACCCCATTGACAGTCTACTTTTATGAAGATGATATGGAATATTACATACACATGGGGCAGCATATATTGCAGAAATGTTCAGCAAATGGTTAAATGACCCAAGCAGGGATAACCGTATCCTATGGCATAAAAAGGTGAGTTTACATTGGCTCCTGATGTAAACTTTAAGATAGATAAATAAACAAATTAGCAGAAAACGATACCACAATTGAAGTAATTAGCAAAGATTGCAGTAAAAAGCTCAACATGTGTTTCAGGCTAAACCAAAGATGGGTGACAGATCTGCAAGACTGCAACGGGTATTTAGCATGTCCGAAAAACATAAAATTTAAACGAGTGCTTAACTGAAATTAAAAGAGTGTATGAACAACGAAATTCATCTTAAATACTTAAAACTTCACATTCAGATAGTGTTTCCTGATATATGTCACCATTGAAAAGTTGAGAATACAACAAGCAGAAAATGTAAGAAAAAGATGAACTTTACAGAACAGAAAAGCAAAATCTCAAATACAGGGGAAAAAAGATACGCGTATGCTCAAAAAACTTACAGATCAAATGTTATTTCAGCTTAAAACTTTCAGTTGGCTTCTCGATGTATAACAGATGGAACAGGTGGGTCCAAAGTTACATCGTTATCTCTTGAACGAGAATCTTCTTCCACTACCGATACATTTTGATGTTCCAGTTGAAACCTGCTAGGACTTGGTGATTTGGATTTGTACGGCAACGAGACATTATGAGGTGGAGAACTCTGACCAGATCTGAAATCAAATTCTTCTTTTTGTGGCAAAGTTGATATAGGAATATCACGAGTCTCGTCCCCAGGTTTCTTGTAAAACTTTTCTTCCTTGATGTCATACAAATTACCAGTGCGGACTTCCTGAGCAAGTGTACACCAGCAACAAAAGAGCCAAGATGCACAATCAGCAACAGCAGGTCTACCACAACAGGACTCAGATGGAGGAAGATTGAATCTTTTTCTCATTTGAATTCTCCAAAAGCCACCATAAAGCAAACCAAATACACACAGAAATATCCCGGTAACCCCCAATGCCTCTCGTGCAGTCTCATTGTCGATATTAACGGCAGCCAAATTAAATATCCAAAAAGGTGCCAAACAAAATAAAAGAAATGTTGCTATATGAACGTACATGTTACCAAATCCAAGTCTCTCCATATTCCATCCAAAAACGCAAAAACTACAAAATAGCGAGAGATATGCTAGAGAAATATCCTGCCAAAAGTCAAATATACCCCCACTCCATTTTGGACTAGTTTCAACAATTCCTTCATCTCGTGGAGTGAATGAGAATCTTCTTTCAAAAGATTTGACCCTTGGTTGACTTGTCCCGCTGCTACTAGCGTTATCTTGTTTAAGTTGAGACTCTTCATCAGAAGTAGCCGTATCATAGTCTTTCCCCAGAGGGCTGAGAACACTATATACGCCAGCTATTGCAGGGGCGCCAATTGCTACAGAAATTGTTATCGCCACCCCTATGGCAGGTCTCTCTGATCTCCTGTATCCAACATTTAGACCACACAAAGCATATTGTGCAAAACAATTTAAGTTGAGAAGTAAGATAACAACCAACATGTGTGCCCATTCATGAGGTTTATAAGTTCCATCTTTGCAGTATATCTTTCTTAATTTAGAAACATCTTCTGATTTCCATCTTAACAGGAGCACAAGGTGATAAAGCCGTTGTGGATGTTGGTACAGACACATGAGAGTAAAGAGCGCATTCAGAATTTGATTATTAACTTCAAACCATGCATCTCTATCAGTTTTTTTCGGAAGGGCCTGGTTCAACATACCCGTCATAACAAGAAAAAGTATCGCACCCGACACAGCAACGGCTAAAACCCAGATCAACAGAACCATATTCATTGGGTTTCTTATCCATTCTTTAGCTAGTTTTTGAAGAGACACCCAATCAATCTTCTTGGAGAAAACTCTAGAAAGGCGATCTCGAATTGCTTGGCTTTTGCTAGAAGGTACAGTACGTGAAAATTGATCTCTATCTTGGGCAATCCGTTGGAACTTTGCAGTCGGTGTACCTAGATTACCAAAAACAAGAAAACTTGGCGTCCTGCTTATCACGCCACCATCACTAGGAGTTTGAGCATCCGCGTCCTTAAGAAATCCCCTCCTAGAAGTTTCTATGTGCAAAGGAGCACGAGTCTTGATTTTACTTCCATTAACTTTATCGTCTGTAATTCCACCATTATCATTTGAAGACATTGTAACCTAATCCCAAATACCCAATATCGTCGAGTTTCAAAATCAATGGTGGCAGCGTTCTATATCCGAGATAAATACAAGCTCATATCAACCTAAATAAAAAATATTTTAAACCATCAAAGCTGCAACCTTTCTGTCTCCCATAAACTTGGGTAAGAAACAACTACTCCCTAAACTCAAGATAACTAAGTTTTAAAGTAACAATTGATTGACTTTCAACAGCTAATTAATCCTTAAAGTGAAGGTCAAACTTAAAGTTGTTAAACAAATTCAACCTATATCAATAATTAAAAAAAACCTCAAACAGAGAAACAGTTAAAAAGTAAGTCATATCGAAAACCCTACGGCAGTCAACACGTATATCTATATCTATATGTATCTCTATATAGGTGAAAAGTGAAATTTAAAAAAAGCATAAGCGTAAGAATAAAGCAAGATCTGAAAGAAAGAAAAGAATAAACAGAAGTACCTGAAGGAAACGAAAAAGAAGAACTCAAAAATTCATCTTCAATTCCATGAAAATAAAAGAGCTTTCTACTTTTTGTGTTAAAGAACAATAATAATATGTGAAGATGATGGAAGCAGTTTGGGGTTTGACTGAATAATGACCGTATGATAATTAATACCCAGTAGACAGCGGTATTGGTTTTTAAATGAGAAGTTACAGAAACAGTCCTTTTGGATTGTTGTATAACCAGGTTTGGACCTTGTGGTATCATTGGCTTAAGTTGCGTTTGGTTTGAAAACAAAATGGGATGCGACATTCACAAAATCCAAACCATGAAACGAGATGTCATCATTCACTTAAATGAGTTTGGTTTGAAGGAAGTTGTGAGTGAAAATGTTTGAATTTTTATAAAATTATTAGTTTATTTTGACTTTAAAATGAAGAATAGCACTACTTGTAAAAAGATATTACACATCATGCATTAATGATGGCCACCCAGTTGGTCAAATTGTCAAAAGTGCTCTCGGTTTTACCCAAAGTTTTGAGTTCGATCCTCAGGGATGGTAAACTCAGGTTTTTTTTTTCCCGAATACTAGTAGACCCATAATCAGCATCTCATTATTTAGGGTACGTATAAAACTTCATTATTATACAGTGAAATTTTCATTATATGTTAATCGAATGCTTAAATAAAAAAAAAAGAACCAAGTACATGTAAAGAGTCTTTACATGCTGAAAATATCTACATAAATATAACTTATATTGACTTACAAACCTATTGCTTCCTAAGCAATAAACTCATTGCTTTACGAAAAATTTGCAAATAGGATGAGTTAAAACCTATTAATTCCCAACCAACATTGGATATGGGTACTGTCGCCTTTACAACAAGTCGCGCCTTCAAGTTAATTCTTCGTTTTTCATTATTAACACGTGTTTTTTTTTATATCTTTTGAAAATAAAATATGATTTAATGTAACATGGTGTGTGCTAGTATCTTAATTTAGTTAGTTTAGTTGAATGAAAGCGAGTTTTTAGTCTATATCTAGAAGGTGGTGTCATTAATCAGGATAGAGTATTGTATTATATTTAGTTACAAATATAATATGATTTGCTGTCACATGGTTAGTTAAATGTCTTGTTAAAAAATGGCTATTATATTTGAGTAACACATGTCGACCATATTATAATGGGCTTTCTCGAACTTTGTTAATTATTCTAATTTTAAGTTTTAATACAGGGTTAATTTATTAAGATTTTTACAAACTTTGCAACTGTTTCTTAACAGCTATCTTTTACAAACCAAAGCCTTTAAGATGGTGTTTGGTTCATGAAATCTCAAGTAATTCTATGGAATTGGAATATAAAATTCTTTCTTTACCATATTTGGTTGGAATTCCCTTAAAATAAAGAATTCACAAATCCTTCGCTTCACCCATGGAATATTTTCAATTCTTGTAACATTTTAACAAAAAAAGCCCCAAAACAATACAAAACTTTCTTCCATTGTATTTTCTGGTGCAGTCATCGTTCTTTGCTGTGCAACCACCACCGCCACCTCCTGCCGCCTTGACAGCCACCACTAGTGATTACAACCTCCATGGCAGCCACCTTGCCACCCACCTCGTTGCTAGGCCACCACCTCGACACCAACCTCCTTCTGCCGTTGCAGCAACCGTCTTCCGCCATGGAAGCCACAACCTACCGTCATGGCAGCCACCACTAATGATTAGAAATTTAGTCCCGCCACCCACTTTGTTGTTGTGTTCTTTTTTCACACTTATTTTGATTAATAGGGTTTCAATGATTTTGAAGGAAAAATTTAAAAAAGAAGAAATAAAAAATAAAAATGGGATTTGGGAAGAAAGAATCAAAGATAATGAATGGATGATCTTGATGTTCCTGTGTATAAAGGTGAAAAGAACAAAGGGGATAAAACTAATCAGTTTTGTCTCATATATTTTATAATTATTATTATTATTATTATTATTATTATTATTATTATTATTATTTATTAGGTGTATAAATATAGATGTAAGGTTAATCTTGTCATTTTACATATTTTTATAAAAAAGTCGTTGTGTTTGTCTCATTATTATTATTATTATTATTATTATTATTATTATTATTATTATTATTATTTATTAGGTGTATAAATATAGATGTAAGGTTAATCTTGTCATTTTACATATTTTTATATCAAAATTTCTTTAACTGAATTCCATTGAATTCTAACCAAACACAAGACACATTTAGAAACTTTCAAATTCCAACTTCTTTAAAAACATTATGAACCAAATTGCCCCTAATACCGTCTTTAACGCTAGGTGTATTGCCAGCGTCTTCCGTCCAATACGCCGGAAGTTCAATGCGGTGGGTTAAAGGCGTCGGCGTTTTCGTCAGCATATCCCCTCAGCACGGATGTCACCGCGCTGCTACTCTTGACGTATTGGCTTCTTTTATCTGTGCATTTATTATGTATTTATTAATTTTTCCTTGTAAACCTAAATCTGTTAAAAAAAAAAGTAATTAACTGTGTTTATTTTGGTGTTCAACGAAGAAGAAGAAGGGTTTGGTGGGGGTCAGTCTTTTCGTCCACTTTCTTTTTTATATTATAATTGTTTTTTTAATTTACACCCCTTTGAATAATATACTTTGTATTTAAAACCCTTCTAGTATTACTAAGTGTTAAAAGCAGATCACTTATAGGAATTTTTTGGATTTTACGTTTTGATTTTTGATTAATAAAATACTTTTATTAATATGATATGTTTTTTGATTTAATATAATGTGTTTTACAATTTTATATAATGTAGTTTTAAAATATTAATATAAATGATGACGTGACATCAACAAACTGAGTTTTCAGTGTGGGGTTAATGATAAAATTGATTCAGTGTGGTGAGTCAGTGTATTTATGACGTGTCATCAATAAATTGAGTTTCAGTGTGGTAGGTTAAAAATGGTGTAAGTATCTAAAAACGATCATACTCTAGATTTTTGACCGGAAACAAACACACAAGACAAGTAAAACAACAGATATGTGAAAAGCAACATTAGCCTAGATCGTAGACCGTGGTTAAGAGTTAACATCTATATGCCTGCCGATTTCAACTACAGCAGACAAATCATCCAGTAAAAATAAAGAAACATTTATATGCCTGCCGATTTTATGTTCAGCTCTATACAGAAACATTAATTAGCTTACACTTTGTAGCCAACAAGAAGAAAACCAACACCTTCCCAATATCTACATCACTGTTTAAAAGGTTGTGTATCATCTAATGTTTCTTGTCGATGAAAGTAAAAAGTGAACAAAAGGTAATGTTTGACCATGCAGAATACAATACAAAATTACAAACATACTTCAATAAAATTACCAATACATCTGATGTATTGGAACAGAAACAAGGAAAACAATTACAAAACTGAATTCTTGTGAATTTCAAGAATATAAATAGTATCCATCACTTTTGAGGATTTGAGAAAATAAACTGAAACACAAAACAGTAGTCATACAAGATCATTTTGACCAGCAGTTCATCTCTCTTGCTCACATAATTGCCTACTGACCCATCTAGTTTTTAGATGTAATTCTATTTCCTGTACAGCATGAATTTGACACGTCATTAACCAAAAAAATTATGGCTAAAAGATAGGGGTAATGCTAATGGAAGCCCTTTGGGCTCTAGATAACAATACTAATTAAGTTAAGTTTAATTATATATAAATCAAATATTTCATTAATTAATGGCGTATAATCCGTCAAACAATTAACTACTATTTTTACTCCAACATTTCATTCCATTATCAAGTCAAACAACTAAAAATCCTAACACTAAATTATTTTTTCTCTATTGTTTCATTTCATTCTAAACCTATTCTATATGTAAGTATATCATCTCTCTACAACTGAATGTAAGTATATCAATTATAAAACTCATTGTTTTAATTTTGTTCTTATCTTTGTTTTACTCGTGTTGTACTAAATCCGGTATTTAGTTTGAAGTACTAGCCCACCGCATTTTACCTTATTTCGTCTTTTGATTTATTTTGTATTACGATTTATACTTTGGCTTATACATTTGTTTTTATTTACGTGTTAAAACTTTGATTCATGTTTTTTTATGCAGTAGTGTAAACGTATACCGCTGATCATATCACACGTTGTGTTTTTAGTCTTTTCTAGTTATGCTAGTTCATAAATGATTTTGCTAGTTTATAAAAGAAGTCGGCAACCTGTGATATATGATTAAAAACTAGCACAAGTTGGAAAAAAAAAACCCATTTGGATGGGTTAATTTGAAGTCTACGGACAAATAGGATTCACAATTAGAAACAACTCATTTATTGGTCATTAGCAATTAATGAATGAAATATTTGATTTATATTTAATTAAACTTAATTTAATTAGTATTGTTATCTAGAGCATAAAGGGCTTCCATTAGCATTACCCAAAAGATAAACACATAAACTTTTCAGAAATCATGCCATATGCGAAAGTACCTGCCACTTTTAGCTGTAGGGACGATAATTCCTCTTTTCTCGAGGCTCTTGTATCGGTCTCTTGCAAGAGTGCAACATGCCTAAAATACAATAATATTTGACAATTAGCGGCTAAGACATTCGGTATAATGTCAATGGTAACCAAAAAAGGTTGTATAATTCACACGTCATGATTCCATTGTTCATTTATTGTTAATTATTACAAAGCAAACTCTTCCTGTAAAATAAGTAGTCAAGGACATAAATTTCGGTGTTTCGGTCACGGACTGGTATACGAAATATCGTTTTTTTCGGTGGTATTTCGGTAATTCTAATATTATATATGTATTTATATATATATACATAAATAAGAGTAAAAGATAAAACCTGGAAGTGCTGAAACAGAATTCACCGAAATTCAGATATTTCGGTAATTTCGGTGGTATTTCGGCCAAATTTTGGTCAAAACCATCGAAAATTTCGGAAACGATATATAAACCGAAATTCAATACCGAAATTATGTCCCACCACCGAAAACCGAAATTTCACCAAAATTGATAACATAGTGTAAAATTACCTTCAGCTTCCTTAAAGAACCAGTAATTTCTTCAGATAACAATACTTGAACAGGTGCAGGAGCAAATCTGAAATGTTATATAACATTAGCCAACTTTCAATTATGTTTAATATTCATCATCTAATGTTGCAGCTCACTTTACAAAAAGAAAATATAATAATGAATCACAAGCCTTACTTGTGCCTCCCCAGACGTGGTGGACACGACTTTAGTCTTTCTTGTTTGGCAACAACACGACGAAGATGTCTCTTGCTTTTTTCTTCATCTTCCTTGGCAATTTCATCAATTATTTTGGGCAAGCTGCATTCAATATTTGAGCAAGAAGTGAGACTAAAAAATAGCAATCATGGAAGGGAAGAAAGAGTAACAAAAGATAGTTATTTAACCTATCAAGGTCTTTAGCAAGCTCCTTCGTCTTCTTTATTTCTGCTTCCAACTTCAGTTTTTCTTTGTTTCTGGCTCTCCTATTCAGCTTTACTCGTGTTACTCTCTTCGTTTTATAGGGCCTGCATAGTTATAAATCAAAATCCCAATGTGTTATAAAAGACAGCTACTACCAGTCTACCAAACACCGTCCCAGTTTGTTATCAAACAAAGATCAACACCCTACTAACACATGGTATCCATATGATAGATGTATGTACATGTACGATGAAATTCTTAATCCTTCTAATGCTTTTACATCCCACTCTTACCATAAATTTGTAGTTTTGTACAATCCTCATCCAAGCCTAACCCACATTTTTTCTTTGAAGTTCTCTCCATATAGTCACATACATCTTTACAATTCATTTTCGATTTACAATGATCTTCCAGACATGAATATTTATAGTCAAAGTGCCATACAATCAGTCATAAGAGTTCTCTCAACTCACATGCATTTAATGTCTAAAGCTAACACACTCTCTGCCACTCAAAAGGGTCTTATTGGGCAACTAACATGGTGTCAAAATCTCTTCCTTAAATCATCAAGTGGCCAAAGTGTGTAAATAATACCAGACAAATAAGAAACACTTGTCTTTAAAGATCAGCTATTTATCTATTTATATATATATATACCAGTCATTTTGGTTAAACCAAAGCTGCAACAGATAAAAATTCTAAAAGATTCATTTCGAGGGTACACGCTTTGTACACAACTTGGGAAAAACAAGAACTCAATTGAATACAACTACATCCAAAATTTTGACAACAGTTGGCCTAAAGCAAACTTAGCTTGTGAGTACACAAGTGTGGTTGTATCAACAGTTCAAAAGTATAAGTACCAAGCAAGCATGCGCTTAAACACCTTACAGACAATCAGCACGTGTTATGGCTTATATTAATAAAATTGACTGTTGATATCACACAAAACTAATATAAATAATCATATTAATTTAAGCATATCCCATTGTCTTTAAGCATCTACTCATAAACGAATCCAAACAGAATACCTCTTTTCAAGATCTACATCAACATTTTCATTGGCATCATCTTCTTCGACATCATCACCACTCTCATTAACCGCATCAAGAAAATATCTCTGTAAAAATCTCTTATATTTAAAATCCATTTAATGTGGGTATCCGGGGATCTGGGTGCAAGTTCACGGAAAAAAAAACAAATATGAAGTCATGCAGATTACTAAAACTACTTACCTCTTCCTCATCGATAGCTTCTCCCATAACAGTTAAAGGAACAGGTGCAGGACGCAATTCCATTGTATAAACTTTCTGCATTTCATCTGCAACGGCATGAGCCAATGAATCCTGCAGAAAAGTAAAACCAATATCACTATGTAAATCAAAGGCAGCAACAGTTTCCACATACCATCAGTAAGAAGCATATATGCATAGCATAAAGTAATTTATAGCCAAGTAACCTGATGACTTTCAGATGGCGGATTGTATGAGCAACCTGGTGGCTCTACCTCCACAGCAGGAATGACGATAGCCTTATTAGAGACCTGCAGAAACCATCAGTGTCATTATCAGTAATATAGGTATAATATAAGTATACAAGATGATTAGAGTGGTGACTTTTACCTTTCTTTTAATACCAACGTGCTCCACTGAAAATAAAACACATAAATTAAAAAACCTCAGTTCAGGACAAAAAGATTAATATTATACATCCATTGACAATTGTAACAAAATATGAAATCATTACCATCCCATATATCAACCATGCCGGTATCATTGGTACCATCTTTCTGGAAAATCAACAAAAGAAACCCACATTTTCAGTAATTTATATACATAAAAAAAATCAAGATTACAACCAATATTTAGACTTGAACAAACCTGAGAAGAAGTTTCTTGTAAGCTCTGAACCTTTTTGAGTGTTTTCTTTATTTTTTTCTGAGTTGATGATGGTATAGGTTTTACAAAAGTATTCTTTTGTAATATACTATCAACACGGAGTACTTTCTCTCTGTGTTTGTCAATTTTCCGCTTCACAGAAAGATCTGCATATTCACAAAACCAGTTACCACAACTTTAAATTGTTTTCGACAGACATAAGATCTATGTAATGTTTGTGCGTATACACACAGACATCCAGGGACAAGTTATTGTAAAAAGGACCCAATTCGTTACAAGGCCCTCAAAATGCATCAAATCCGATCAATAAACATCTATTTTCATAACAAAAAAATAGAACTTTCTTCATTTTTTTGTGCATCACAGTTTGTGTAATGGGATGCACATTGAAAATTTTAGGCACAAACATGAATCACAAACAAAAGGTTTCCTAATAGAAAAAAATTATACTTTATATAATAATACTATAAATAACAACAAAGATGATATATGTGTGTGTGTGTGTATATACATATAAGGACTTTTCTTTTCTTTTATGTAACAGTATTCTCTGCAGGTTATTTATAGCCTAAACACTAGGAATAGCAAATTAGATATATAGATATATGTACTTATATACGTATAGGCAAGCCCCTAAGTAAAGAAATAACAGATATATGTGTGTGTATATATATTATGAAAAAAAAAAACAAAGAGTATTAAGAACCTCTGGATTTGTCGACGAAAAACAAGGAATCGCTAGGAACTGCGGTGAGAGAACCACCGGAAAGAGCATCTTTAGTGGATTTCTCATAAAAATCATCAATATCTTCTGTACTGATATTTGTTCTCCATGCTTTCTTTCCTTTCCTTGAGCTCTTTGATTTCCCCATTAATTGATTTTTATTTATGATGGAACCTGCTACTATTGCCGCCAACAAACAAATACTATGTATAAACCCTAATTCAACTCTCCCTCTCTTTGGAGGAATTTGTTTGGAGGCGGGTTTTTTAGGGTTTATAACTTTTTTATTTATTAGCTTTATTCGGATCTTGTTTGACCCGTTTTCTAACCGATGCTTGGATTTTATTTTGTTTTTTTTTTCTTTTTCTTTCAACAGCACACAAAATGACAAAATGTAATATTAGTACCTCGATTATTACTTACGGATTAGTTTAATACGAACAAGATCGAGCCCGGTTGGGTCCGATAGGCCCAAATCATAAGCGTGTACTAAATCTTTTTATTTTTCCAAATAAAGATTGTCAATAAAACTTGGACAATACAAAAAAATGTTTTAGAGTTTTTACTTTTTAAAATGTGTCCCTATAAGCACAGAATCATATATTACTTCAGTTTTGTTACGAAACTTTTGAAAACTTATATTCATTGTACACAAACTCTTTTGAGCGGATTGTAAATATTATAATTGACTGTTATATCTTCTGATCATGTTCTCGTTAAGCTAGATACAGTTATTGGGAATGGTGATTAACATCTTGAGAATTACAAACGATATTAGATTCGAATCATACTAGATACGGGTATTGGGAATGGTAAAAAAAAAAGGTAAGAAACGGATACGGGATATATATACTAGTTAAATGACGTACATTCTATTTAAAAGAGTAGTCATTCTCATATAACCAGAATAAAGAAATCATCGCCCATTTACCATCTTTGCTTGGTGGCCTCATAGTATTTATTGTATTGAGTATTGTACGGGGAGAGATTATGATGAGAAATCTTTAAAGTGTAAAGAGTACAAAGTGCTTCATTTTGATCTTTTACTAGTTTTGGCTCTTTCCCTCTTTTTCCCTACCACTACCGGGCTTCTTTTCCAACCATAAGAGTATTAAAAAGAGATAGACGGCAGGGGTGATTGTTGATAGCGTGTGATCGATGATTGGGGTGATCACTGGTGGCCGGTGATGATCTAATAATTTACAGGTGTCGCCTTTAGCTGATGTATAGACCCCGCCCTTAGGTCAGATGCATGTTAGTAGTAACTAATCTTACCTGCTAAATATATGTTAGTAATAAATAATTAAGAGACTTTGCCATTTGCATGGTAATTAATTACATTAATATTATTTATTATATAGTATATATAAGAACATATATACAAACTTAATTAGGCATAGTGCTTGGTTATTTATGGGTGACGCTTGCATCATTTTATGTTAGATTAGACTACCACATCAAGGATGTTTATGGGAAGGATTGGGTGATGTGGAGGTTGTTTGTAAAGATGGTATTGATGTGGGTGGTGACGTGTAGGATGTCCATCCTTAGTTGTTTATAGGGAAAGATGAGAAAGGATGAAGAAAGATAATGTGTTTGTGCAGTGTGTGTATGCATAATTGTACTTGTATATTAATTGGGTATTTATAAGGATGTGTATATTATTGTTGTGGTTACAAAAAAATGTTTGTGAGAAGGATGTATAAAAAATGAGGTGACGTATTGATTAGGATGTTTGTGAGAAAAACAAGTTCAACCGTTGCGGACGGTGTTAGTTTAGTTTTTCTGAAGGCAATACAAGAAGACAATTACAGTAATTAGGATAACCCTTCAATGGATTAAATTAGTACTTGACTGCATGTTGGACCTCTAAATAAGTAAATAGACTTATGCAATGAGTGTGACCTAACTGTATCAATCGATCTAGCTAGCTACCATGATGATATGCGTCTTAATCAGTAGGGATATATAGTGGGTACTCCTTTTCCACTTAAAGAATTTTTCATTGCTTGCTCAATGGTCCACACGGATTACTTTTAATTAACATTATGCATTACCTGTTCTCTTATGAGAAGTATGTACGTATATCCAGATTTCTCATGTGGCCATCTAAAGATGACTTTCAAGTTTTGAACCATGAAAACTATATATCTGGTCCATGCTCATATCCTGCCGATTCTCATTTTCTAGCTCTTAATTAATGCACCAAGAAAGTTATGTCATATTGTGCATGATTAGGATTGACGTGCTAAGTTTTTAATTACTTCAGAAACAGTGATTTGTGGTAGAGCATATATATATATTGGGAGGGAATATATCAAGCAGAATCTTGAAGGGAAAAAACAAATAGAATAATAGATATAAAATTTATATGAGATTGTATGAAAAAGGTTGTGTGTTCGTCGTAACAGAAGACGTGTTTATATCCCCTTATTGTATTCTTGTAATGATTAATGCACGCATGTGAACAATATAGGAAGAGGGGTATGTACGTGATTTGTCTTAGAGGCATGGAGACAATTGGTGAAATTGGAAGCAAACGAAGAGGCCAGGCAAAGCATAAATAGATAGCTAGAAAAAAAAAACCCAATTTAACAACCATGCCTTGGTGCAGTCAGTCATATATGTCTTTGTGTACATATATACATTAATAAGTCATATATGTCTTTGTGCATATACGCATATAAAAAAAATATACTGTATGTATATAGCACATGTATACTTGCATATATGTAAATGCATATATATATATATGGTGGAACATACTCGATCAAAATGCTTCAACTTATTGAATTATTATAAAGAGAAAATTGTGTGTTATCGTCGATCAAGCTTACAATCGAGGATGAAGTTGATAGGCGTACAACGACGGGTTGAATAAAGACAATAAGTCAAGTTAGTTTTGGCAAAATAAACAATTATGGACCATTGTGTCGATGTAGATGGTATTCTACAACAATCCAAATTCCAAACGAACCAAGGTGATCAGTATATATGTTTTGAACAAAAATTCTACCCGATGTGTGAGAAGTCCATGTTATTACAAGATGATTCGAGGAATGAAGAAGCCAAAATTTACAGTTTGGGTCATCGGACAATTTTTATAATAATAACAAACATAAATTAAAGTTACAAAATTAAATTACACGAGTGTAACAAAAAAAAGGCCAACATATAAAATTTTGAATAGATTGAATTAAAGGTAATAACTTTAATTTGTGTGTTAACGAGCGTCAATATCATTTTATACATTTATTTAATGAAAATATTTTTTTATAAATTTACATGGCATAAAAAAGATATTAAAAAAATGACAAGTAATAAAAAATCTTAGTTTTCAAAAAACAAGTATTAATGTCACATATAGCCCATAATATTTTCACTTAATAACCCATGTATACTAACCTACATGTATAACTATAACATTTTATATTTATATTCTTTTTTTTTATGACAAGTGTTATGTTTTAATGTTCGAAACCTATAAGTGACATTCAAGGTGAACAATATGCTAAAAGTTGGAACTCGCACACTCTTGCAGAACATGAGTGATAACACGTATGCCCACACGCTTAATATTATGTTCATAAATCTTTGTTTCTAAACCTACGTATAATCTTTATTACATTTATGATATTTAATTAGAAAGTATAAGTTTTGTTGATAAGCCGACTAACTTAAATCAATTTTTTTATTCGACATAATAACTAAAACAATATATGTGAGAAACAAAGTTTAAAAAATAATAATAAAATAAATAAATAAAAAAGAATCTATCTATCTAACTATATATATATAACAAGGTACTAAATTCTTTTATGGAGAAAGAAAGACCGTTAAATGAGTTAAAACTTTTATTTATAACCATTAGATCATAATAATTATATTATTACCAAATTTATTATTAAGTTTACACAACATTAGTCCTTATACTTATATAATTAGTCAAAAAAAAAATATGTATCTAATAAAATTAAAATATATTATATTAGATAGATATAAATATGGAAAAAGTTTATTTTAAATATGTTTATGAGTGTACGTATAAACACAATTACAAGTATAATTTATGGCCTTTTTATACATCTACACATTCAGATCTACTTTTTATCATTTTTTGAATAAATTTTTATGTTAAGTTAGACCTTTATTAATAACTAAATAGGAATATATATCATATTTAGTAAACCTTAAATACCCATTCAAACAATTATTTAATATCTAATCTAAGATCTAATAATCTAACATCTAATCTAACATCTAATCTAACAAATATATAAAAGAGGGTTTTAAATCATCCATAAAAAAGTAAAGATCGTTGGATTAATTTCAATCAATAATTTATAACTTTTAGATCATATTAATTATGTCACATATTGTTTTTAAGTTTTTATATTAACTTAGAATTTAGTTAGTCATTTATAAATTAGGTAGTAAATATTTTCTAATAAATTATATAAAAACTTCTTATTTATAAAAGGGTCAGTAATATACAACAATAGCGTATTTTAACTAACCTTTATTAAACTATTTAATAAACAAACCATGATAAGGGTATGTCTAGAAGCACATTAGTTAAATAACTTGAGTATGGAGTAAATACATACATTAATTATATCTTTTAAAATGTAATGGTAGTGAAAAAATGATATATATATTATTGCAAAAAGAAAATATATATCATTTTGGCAATACCATATTGGTATCCTAAGTTCCTTAGTGAAGACTTCTTTATTGCAATCAAATAATCCACATATTTGGAAAAAAAAAAAGAAAACCATGAACTCATACATAAATATCACGATACTTATAAAATCATGAGGATTCAAACTCAATTGAATAATATACAACTACATATTTAAAAAATGACAATTTGAAAATATATAAAAAAAATACACTGATTAACTTTAAGCCTTTATAATTGATATACACTAAAATTTTACTACTAAGCATCACTGATACAAACATATAATTATATTTAGATTAAAAGTTATATTCATCCCAAACCTAATGTTACATTTTCATTTTAATTTAGCTAAATAGTGATCACTTAAACATAATGGCCCTAATAGTTTTTCCACACAAATATATATTTTAAATATATTTAGTTTTATATCGTTATTATATAACAAAATAATGAATATATCTCACAAACCATTTACAAATAAAAGAAAACATTTTAAATAACAATATTATCATTTTTCAATAAAAATTATATGTATTTCATTTTATATTATCATTATATAAAGATATATATATATATACACGAGTAATATTTCAAAACATTTTTTAAGTATTTATTTTATCATATATCATCGTGTTTTTTCTATTATTAATAATTATGTTATTATAAAAATTATTATATTTATCTCGCGTATTACGCGGAAAAATAATCTAGTGTGTTAAAATAATATGCAGTAAAATAGACATCATGGTCCCAAATTTGTTGCCCATCCCACATGTGCCTAATAGGCGTGACGATGTTAATGCAAATGTTTATTTAGGTGTAGGCATGAGCATGAGACTAATAACATCTCGTACTGGTCTTGGTACCGAATTTGAGCAAAACATGGTACCAATCCCGGTTCCATCTAAATTGGTTCCGATATCATACGGGACGAGATTGAGATATCGATACCAAATCCCGACTAGTATCGAAAATTATCAAGTTGTGAAGCAACAAGAAAGAGACGGTGCTGCAACTAAAATTTCTAGTACTCTTGAACACATTGCACTTTATGGTATGTTTAAACGCTAGAATATAGAAGTTCGCAATTGCACTTTGAACTCTAGAATCAGAAGTTTAACTTTAGACTAGTTTTATCATAATCCTATATATATCTTTTTTATTCCAAGACTTTAAATCCATTTGCTCCAAAAAAAAAAGTTTACATTCAGGGGACTAATAATTTGTAATTTTGTATTGCATGGAATAACTTGTTTTTCATTTATCCAAGTAGTTTACATTCACTGTAATATATAATTTGAATGTCATTTAACTAAAACTGATATACATATAGATATACATTTACTGTATAACATATATGAAATATATATACATAAAGATTATTAAGATATATAGATATATAGATATGGATATACATAGCATTCCTTAAAAGTGGGTACCAGTACTGATCCCGATAGAGACTCGGGACCATTTTCCGGTATTAAGATCGGGACGGTACACGGACGGGATCGAGATTTGGGACTATCTACTCATCCCTAATTAGATGCTTAATTATTTCCTGCCTATGACAAAACGTCGTACACTCTGAATATGATGACAAGAGATACAGATAGCAAAAAGTGCCAAGAAAAACATCTTGGAAGTTATTTACAAAAAATATATGATCTCTGCACGGAAATGGAGGTGGATATATGTTGCTGCAAAATTTCGTGAACCTTTGTCAGACTCGTAGCAAATTTAATTTTTGTAAATTTGATTAAACGAAAATGTAAAACATATTTAATGTTGCATAAAACTATGCATGTGTATTTTTTTTAGATTTTAATGCAGTTTTTTACTTACAATCTTATCTTAATTTTTATCTTTATCTTTATATGTACTAAAAGACAACTAACCTAATAGCTTATTGACCAATCACAACTCTTGATTTTATCAGATTGAAAATTAATGATGTCATCTATTCTTTTTAGCTTTTTAAAAAATTAAGACTTTAAATATAAATAATTAATTATAATACGTAGCTTTTTAGCTAATTAATATCCAAAACATAATGTGTATCTATCCTTTCATAGCTATTATCCAAAACAAATATTATTATATCCTTTCATAGTTAATACTTAATATCCAAAAAAATTATTATTACCTAATAGCTTATTGACCAATCACAATTTTTGATTTTATCAAATTGAAAATTAATGATGTCATCTATCCTTTTTAGCTATTTAAATAATTAAAACTTTAAATATAAATAATTATTTATAATACGTAGCTTTTTAGCTAATTAATATCCAAAACATAATGTGTATCTATCCTTTCATAGCTATTATCCAAAATAAATATTATTATATCCTTTCATAGTTAATACTTAATATCCAACAAGAATTATTATTATATTAAATTACCAAACAAAATTAATCCAAACAACTATTTAAACCTTTCACTTGGAGGCTTGGAGCGTCTCCGTAGGTGAATGTATGATGTCAAATTATACTTATTTTTGCAGTTGTTCGTTTGCTTTTATCCTACAGTTATTTTTATCCATTAAATATTACATGTATGAAAATCAAAATTTTAAACAATAATCAATGTTCATTCGGTCAGTAATGCACTTTAGATTTTTTTTTTTTTGTTTCTTATATGTAGTAAATATTAATTTGTTGTTAACAGAAGTTAATGATTATCCTAAATTAATATAAGCAAAATTTATATAAACTCAAAATCTGATATAACTCATAATTTAATAAAATGTACGACATAAAGCAATAAGAAATAGAATAATGTAAAAGATCAAAAAATTGATTTTAAAAAGTATAATATAAATTTTAGGAATTATTTTACATAATTATATCATTAAAATAATTAGTTTTTATATTTATAAATTATTAGTTTCCATAATTAAAAGCCATATTTAAATTAGAATTAAATCTAAAAAAATAAAAAAAAATATGGTAGTGGTCAAATTAAAACTCAAACTTAATTTAAGGCTAACTTCTCTATTATAAAATTAAGATTCTTTTTATATATATTTAGACATTTATCCTAATTTAATACTACATATCCATATGGATTTTGGTGGTTGTCCTTCCCATGACATTTTTGAAAATTTATCACTTTTTACCAAATATAAAATATGTAAAAGAATAACATCATATAGATATGATTTGATTTAATATTTATTAAAATGATATTAAACTTAGTAAAAGACATAAACTTTTACCAAGTTAACAAAGTCTTATAAATACATTTATAAATAGATCTTTACAAACCAAACATATATCACTTTATTTATATATTACTTTATTTGACAACTTTGTCATGAACTTATTAAGTTTTACTTACTTTTAGAATTTTTATATACTCTCGTATATTTATACGGGTCTAAAATCTAATATATACTAATAAGACAGTTGAACTAATAACTTATTAATCAATCAAATCGTTCGATTTTATCAAATTAACTCTCGCTTATGCCATCATATAGATAAGCTATAAATTAAAAATCCATAATAATCATTATCCAAATATATTATTATATTAGTATTTATATTAATTTGTAGAAAAAGGTTCATTAATTTATACTTTTTTGTTTTCCATCAATAATTTATACATTTTAGCCTTGAGTACTTAATTTATATTTAATTCTAGCCATCAAGTTGAGAGAATTTTTTTTAAATTACATTCATTTAATTATTTAAAAAAATTTCAACATAATCTCTCAATAAAAAAGGTGCATAATTTGATCTTTTTTTATATATTAGCTTTGTATATTAATGTTTAAAGTTACAATTGTCGCTCAAATCAAGATAGTCCTAATTGTTAAAAAGAATATGAAAATAATCAAGATTTTTATCTAATTATCATAGAATAGATGATTGAAAATAAACCTATTCATGTTATAGACCCGCATCATGATCAAATATATATATTTGCATGTTAACTACAATCTACAAGATCATAAGTATGTTTATATTTTAATTTTTAATTATCTTTCATAATAATATCACATTATGAGTAAAACTGGTTTCAAAAAATTCTATGATAGAAAAATTATTATAGCATGTGTCTTGTGGAATGACCACGGTAAACAATTCCATCGATATGTTTCAGCTAATAATGAAAGTGACAAACATGTGATTGTGGTACTACAACTTGCAAAGTATAATACTTGGAACCGTATATTTTCAAAATTATAACTTTTTATGACTTAAGTGTATGAAAATCTAATATTGATAATATCGTAAACCCGTGTCCAGTGTTGAACACGGGTCTAAAATCTCGTAAAACCTCTATAAATTAATAATATTGGAACCGAAGTTTTTTATTAATTTAACTAAATATTATTATATTGATGAATTAATAAAATATTAAATTAAAGAGGTTCATATATGATCTTTAAAATTTTCATGTCCAATTTATATTCACACATTAAATGAACTTGTTAAATTCATTATTTTGTTTTGAATTAAAAATAGTCTAATATACATGATTTGATTACTATAAAATGTTGAATTATAAATTATAAAATCACATTAACTATGACTTTTAACTAAAAGGTATTAAAAAAAATCAATCATAACCAATTAACAATCAATCATAACCAATCAACAATGAAAATAGTTATGTGAGTATAAAAGAGCTCACCAAAAATGTACTCTAACAACATTTGGTACAGTAAGACTAACATGTCTTAGTCAAGGAACAATATTAATGATTCTTTTAGAGATCGTCACCATTCTTATCAAAAGTGTCATCTTCCATTTTTAATTTTATTTTTTACTAGACAATGTTAAAATTTTAAAATATTTAAATAATTATTAATTTATAGTTTTACTGAGACTAATATATTTACATTGAGGTTTAAAAAAATTATTTTCTTATTATTTTAATGATTGGAGTCATGGTTGTCTCCGAGGATTTATGAATCTCGGCCGAAAAAAAAATTAGACCAATAAGTATGGTACACCAAATTATTATATTATATATAAAATAACTTTTTTAAAACGACAATAAACGTTATATCAATAAACAATATTATAACAAATAACAATTTAAATATATAAAACAAAATAAAATCTAAAACCAAAAAAGTACACCAATCTAAATTAAATAAAAAGTTCGGTTCAAAAAAATACATAAACATTCTATACAGTGAAACTTTTGCGGTAGTCACATGTTTTTTTTTCTCTTATAAGCGTATTTTATATTCTCAAAGATGTGTAAGTGGACTTTTTTTATGTGGGTTAACTAGTTATATCGTTCAATTTGTCGATGATTGTTAGGATTTGTAATAGGCTTAGTGGTTACATATACTATACTATAGATATATTAGAAAATATTAAAAATCGGACCCCCTAAAAGATCGGATTTCGGTCGGTCGTCTGCGTCGGGCCATGATTGGAGTCCAATTTGTATTGGTCTCAAATTGGGACCGGACAAATTATTAATTTTATCGAGGTTATTACTTTAATTTATCGAGTATTAAGTTATAGAGGTTCTACAGTATATTTTTTTTTAAAAAACTTTTAATACTATGTGTTTATATATCTTAAGCATAATTCATAAAGGATGTTAATTATATATATAGTATTTTTAATTTTAATTTTTAAATAAGATATGTAATATAACATTTGCATAGAGGAAAGGGTTATCGGTTATCCTTAACAGTTGTTCATTAAGAGTTCTTCATTGCTACACAACTAATTGGATGTGGTATATACAAACAAATCCAAGTAAACCTTCTATGTCATTGCCGGCTAGGAGTTGAACCAGCGTAGGCAGGGCGGTTCTTTTGGGGACCAGTAGCGGCCTGAGCCACCGTTGTTTTTTCGTTTAGTAGTATTAATATATCCGTATTTTGTTTAAAAATTTATATTTATTAAGTCAGCCTCATAAATTATTATTTTAAAAACTTTTGATATGCTTAACAAATTTAATAGTCCAATAAAATCAACTTTTTTAGTTTTTATATATTCCACAATTCACTTAGTCCATTTATATATCTATATTTTAGCCCACAGTTTACAATCCATGTAAAAAGTTCTTCTTTCCTTTTTTGAGTTTTAAGCTCCATTAAAAAAATAAAATTTATGTTTTTAGTTTTTATAACCCACAATTCACTTAGTCCATTCATAGTTCTATGTCTTAGCCCACAATCTACGCAACAAGCTCTTCCTCCCACACAATCCATGCCTTTTCTCTTGATATTTTCATACGTCTTTGTAGTTCTTTGTTGGTTATAAACTACGTATTGGTAATTTGAAGGAAAAACTTAAATTATTAGTGTTATTTTTGTTTGACCCGACCCGATTTAGTGTATTGCATAACCATAATATAAAACTCAAAACATAAGGATTGAAAAAAATATAGCCCCGCCGTTAAAACTTTCAAGATCCGCTATTGGACGTGAGACATCCGTATGAAGGGTGTTAGTGTAATTACCTCTAAAAAAAATTCCAAGTAAAAAATCTGACTATATACATATGTAGCATTACATCCGTCATGATGTAATTTTTTGCATCTATCTTTTTTCCCCAACGATTTCTAAACTACATTTTGCGTACGAAGACAAATTTATTAATTTTAATATATTTTAAAATTAAGTTCTTTACAGAAATGCAAGGTTTTGTAGAGGATGAACGTGACAAATATTTTTTAGATGTATATTAAGAGAACCTAGAGGTGTTTGGATATTTATCATTAGTATAGTATTAGTATTTATATTTTCTAATTATTTTTTTTTTAGAGTACAATATTCTAATCTACTCATAATCATAAATTACATGTATGTCTGGTATGAAATTCAAAACTTAAAAAAAAAACCCTATTAATCCACCCTTACATGTATAGGAAGTGAGACTCGAACCCAGGTGGATTCCAAAAGTCAAAGACTTTTCCAATGAGCCACCAACCTCATTAATATTTATATTTTCTAATTAACCTTTTCAACTGTGTATAGTTCAAAATGGTAACTCATAGGCTCCTATTTCATTGTTTGATCGTTCCCTAAGCTAACATTTGATTTGACAAAAAACACTCCATATGATATTATGTAAAGAAACGCCTGCTTAATTTGAGAATTTTAGTGTAGAGTATGGGATGTCTTACATAAACAAACACTTTTATTTTGAAATTTTTAGTGTAAATTTTTGTATGTGTGATAAACACTTACATATGAAATTTAATGATCATATCCAGGAAAAAGCTTTAAAAAACAAATACTAGCATGAGTTTGCACACGATGACAAAAGATTGACGGCTGTATTGAGTGAGAGACTCCAAACTCCCCGTGAGAGCCCTTTGGATCTATCCATCCATATCTCACAAAATATGACATCACATGTTTCTTCGCCTCTCCATTCTTTAGTCTTTACGAATATGATTTATAAAACCATTTTTTTTATTAACAATAAATTATCCTATTTCTATTTTTAAATTAACTCGAATACTTAAAAAATCAACATATAATTTTTATGAAAATACATAAAAAAAAAAAAACTCTTCTTCTCGAGATATGATCTCCAGTTAGAAACTTCAAAGTACAAATACCTTAACAGTTTGACCATCAGTCTCATTTGGGGTTTTTTTTTTCTTTGGCTTTATAAACTATCTTTAATCATTCATCGTTTTTTACTTACATTTTTTTTTGTCACACACTTATATTTCTTTTTCATCAGTATTACATCCTCTTTTTTTCTCATTTTTAAATTTAATCCTATAATACCTTACAATCTATCCAATTAAAATAAAACATATAATAAAACAAAAAAAAATTCGGATCCATTTTTTTTCTTTCTATTTCACGTAAGTGAACCATTTCAGTTGTTATGCTATCATCTACTCCATATTCAATTCACTTATCATTCTTAAAAGTTCGCTTGCTTGCTTCTGCCTTGTTTTTACCAAGCTTATTTCACAGACCCAACAATGCTCGAAGTCGATAGTTAACTTAAAAACTGACTAACAAAATCCTTTTATTACAACAAAATACGAGTACTGTTTAGTGACATTTGTTTTTTATACTTTCAAAGAGTAGTTTTTCTTTGCATTTAAAAATGTATTAAAAAATCTTAACGTCCTTGAGCTTTGGCTCAATGGTTGAAAGACTATCCCTTGCATGACGTCTTGTGTTCAAGTTTTGGGGAGGACATAGAAATTAAGTCTCTTTATGAAGGATTGACTTGGGTATACCCAGGTTCAAGTCTGAGAAGACAGACTTTACCCCTATTAATCGTTGTGCCTTCGGACGGATTAGTAGGGGTCCCCCCATCGGGTATTTGAAATAGACATTTATATTTCGAGGAAACTCTCTAACGCGGACCCGCTTAAGACAACGTATGCTAGACCTCTCGCTGTCGAATCACGACACGAAGTTTACAACGAAATTCACATTTCAAAAAAAATATATATAAAATCTTAACTATATCAACAATAATTATTGGATGCCACATCCTTATATACATCATTATCATTTACTCCCTCCGTTAAGTTTAAATCCCTAACTGCCTAACCCCACTATAACCTTACAGTTTGGTGCGCTTAATACATTTTGGTTCACAATAAGTAGAAGGAATTGAGATAAATGGGCCACGATGTACCATTGCCCTTGGGTGTGCAAGATACCCTAGGGTATAGATTATCTTTGCCAATTGCTTCCGTCGTAATGGATACATCTAATGATCACATACACGTACTATTACCACATCAACAATCAAATAAATTATGGATCCACATCGATCATTCTATACATTTTGCTCTAAGTGATTAAGTTTAATTACAAGAAGGACCCATTTGAGATTTTCAAGAAAAGGCCGGTACGTAAAAAGTATAAATAAAAAAGGAGACATATACTCGTATCAAATTAGGCCATAAATAGGAGTTCAAGCATTCTCGCAGCCGCCTTGACCTTTGCTATGGGTATGTTTGGCGAAAGTAGTTGTAGTTAGTAGCCATAGCTTGTATTTGGAACTATAAGATATAGCTTTTAGTTAGAGTTGTAAGCTGTAACTTTTAAATTTTAAAAGTGTTTGGTATGGAAGCTATAGCTGCAACTTCAAGAGGTATTTATGTAGATTTTAAATATTAAAAGCTTAATCGAAAAGGTAATCCTGAAACGCTACTTTTAGAGGTTTTTCTTTGAAATAATAACTAAAACTAGTTGCATCCAAACAAAGTTTTTAACACTTTAAAGCTTGTGCCAAACATATATCAAGCGACATATATATTTGAGCTAATTCACGCAAGTGTAAACTCAAAGTTAAGGTTAATCCGACATGGCGACATATATTTAATTTTGATTAACTAATTAAGTAAGCCGTATTCACATCATATCAGACCAATACTTAAAATGACCAACATTATTGACGTCTGATAGAGTATTATACAATTACATTATGTATGTATAAATAGTTATTTTGAATTATGAAAATTAATATTGAGTAATCCGCATTCATATGCAAATAAATGACAAGTGAAAGATAATCGATATACTTTTTATCCTTCACTCCAAACAAGAATCACGAGCTTATGATTCTTCTTCGTCAGTCTTCCCGTGTTAGCATTGTGGCATTGTCTAGTCTCACTGATATCCTTTCTTTTAATAATGTACGTGCCCTCATCACCATTCCTCTTCATAATTTTCATAATTGACCAATCAAAACTAAATAAATAATTAACTACATTGATGTACGAATACACATACACGTGCATGTTTATGTGTGTTAGATTTGGATTCTGTGAGAATTAATGGTTTTTTTTAACCAAAAATGATGAATAGAGATTCAATCAATAAATGGGTAAGTTTGGTTCACAGGTCTAGACACGCGTTTTGGACATATCCATAGAATTATAAATTGAATTAATTTCAATTATAAGTTTATAAAATATAATTGTATATATATATCAGCTTCAAAAAGGAAAAAATTATATAATATAGTTTCCTTATTTTAAGAAACATTTGATTACCAAGTGACTCGATCTCTTTTGTTCAATTCTTTTATACGTATAATAATCCCTTCAATCAAATAACTTTAAATTTCAATGCTGTTAAAAAGAGAGGATTGGATAAATGGTGAAACTGTAAAAAAATTTAAAATTAAAGACTTTATCAATAAGCTACCAATTTTATTGGCTAATCCACGAGATTTAAACTTACAATCTTTATAACATTGCTTAATTCATTTTATTTTTGGTACCTAATTACATAAAATGCAAACTTTGGTTTGTAAACATCCGCAGAAGTACAACTTGGTTATGTATTTAATTAGGGAGAGCATTGAATTGGTAGTTTGGTATAAAAAAGATGTGAATGTTTATCACTTGCAAATCGACGAATGTTACTTTTGTGACACGATAGACACCCTCGTCAATTTAGTGAAATCAATTCGGTGTGTCAATTAGCTGACACGGTAAAGACCAGAAAAGAGAAAAAGTTTTGGGTCCCCAACCAATCCAAGCCATCTATCTATATATCTTTTTCGATAAATGGCTGGATAGTGATGTAAAAAACAAAAACAAAATGATGATGAAGCGATGAGGATTGTTGGTAGGATGTATCGATTGAAAATTAATTTTAATAATGATTAGGTAGAGTTGATATAACAATACTGATGAGAAGTGATAAACATCACTATGAAAATATGAAATAATAGAAAGTTAACATATAATGGCATAAAAGTTTAAACGACACAAATTCTCATCACCTATAATGACATATATTTTTTTCTGTCACTAATATCTATGTACATTACTAACACAAACCTATAAGTGCCACTAAATACATATATCTTTTAGTAACACATTGACATATGCCATTAAAAACCACCATACAGTGGCATGTAAAAATGTGTGCCACTAAAAAGGTTTTTTTTTTTTTTGTAGTGGATGAATATCAAACAAGCCATTCATTACAACAAAAAATATCTAACATTTATTTTTAAATGTGAATAGTTTGTTAATTTATAGACTTGTAAACTCTCTTTAGGAAAGTTGGTTAGGGATAGATTTTCTGAAGTCCCGATTCCGTCTCAATCCCGATCACGTGAAGTGGTACCGAATGAGACTTGGGACCGGGACCCATTTTTCTTAGTTCGCGGAACTTGATACCAGAGTACCGAGATTTTGTACCGGGAAATGGTACTAAATGGGAAACGAAACCGGTACCGGTATCAAGTTTTTAAAAAACTCAAGACTCGGTACCGGAACGACGAGACGGGACTAGTCCCATGCCCATCCTTAAAGTTGGTAATCAAAAGTGAAGGATACAAATCTTAAAACTATATAAAAATTAAAAAACTTATAGACTTTTGAGTATTAAAAGATATAGTTTTTAAAATTTCGTCACACTTTGAAATGGAAATAAAATAGCATACTTGACAGAGATTCCTGTCTCTCGAAGAAAGTTTGAAGGTTAGTTTAATACTTCAATCCTTTGCTTAGGGTAGTTTATGACTATTTGAAATAGTTTAGGACTAATAAATAAAAGAAATTGAATTTTTTTTTTCCTTCATATTTTCAAATATAAATATATTATTACTCGTAATAAATTAATATCGAGTTACAAAAAAACCAATTAATTAAAATATAGAGACTTGGGTTTGTAAAAATATGAAAAGTAGTACAGCTTTGATTAAGTTAATTTTTAGTTAGGGAGTATCTGGTATTTTGGTATATAAGAGAGAGAGATGACCATAACAGAGTCATGTGTGATTGATCATTGACTTGAGAGCTCATCTTCGATCAGTACGTACTGGCCGATTCACTTTTTCATAATAAGGAGGGAGGAGGAAAAGCTAGAAGCAGCTGCACATGGTGTCAAGAGAGCACAAAAAAACTGAACTGCATGAGAAGCTGCAACTTCTTAGATCAATCACAAAGTCTCATGCAGTAATAATATATATATATATTCTCTGATTATTTCTACTTTCAATTCATTGGCTTCATAATTAATTAGACTTTTTTTTTTTTTTTCCATCTATCTGCTTCAATCATGCATATACAAAAAAAGAAGTGTTTTCTTGATTTCGTCTTTCTATCCGCAGTTTGATTCATGTAACGATTTACATAGTATATGTGTTTTCTTGATTTCATCTTCAAGAATCATTGATTTATTTTATGTATGATTTACATAGCATATATATATATACTTGTTGCAGAAGAGTGATTCATCAATCATACTAGATGCATCCAAGTATATTGAAGAGCTCAAACACAAAGTACAAAGACTGAATCAAGACATAGAGAATGGACAAAGTTCAACCCACCAGAACTCATTGCCAGAGGTATATATAATAATATATATGGCCTTATATATTATCATTCTTATTCCTATGGGTTTCATTTTCATGACACAAGTATATGACCCTTGAATATATATATAATATAAGTTTCAAATTCAAGAAATTAAATAAGTAACAAATTCGATCATGAACCTAATTAAATAATTAGTTGTACATCATATCGTAGTTGTCATTAACCCATAACGCTGCAGATTGACGAAAGGCTAAACTTTTGTCACCTAATTAATTAAATTGTTTCTTGTAATAGAAAAGACGTACATATGATTTGTTTCTTGTAAGAGATTATTTCCAAAAAAATTCATACCTACTAATATTCTTTCTCATTACACATGAGACTCATCTATATGAGTGTGAGAGATCATATGTACGTATGCCTCTATATTTTCTTTCTAATTAATTGACATATGTTATTGGATTTTCGGAGGATAGTTAATTGCTTCTCTTTTAATTCAACTAGCACTTGATACTTTTGAAGTTGGACGTTTAGCGGTTTAATTGTATATATGTACGTCACAACGACCAGGCCAGGCCGCCTAATAAAACATGCACTTGATCTTCTTATTTCTCCTAGCTAGCTTTATGAATCATGTTTGAATGTGAAATATGTGTTGCAGGTAACCGTTGAGGCTATAGAAAAAGGTATACAAGTGAATTTGTATCTAGAAACGAGCTCCCCGGAACTACTGGTTTACGTATTAAAAGTTTTTGAAGAGCTGAGTCTCAGTGTGTTGGATGCTAAGATTTCCTGTACAGGCGGCTTCCACCTAGAAGCAGTGGCAGCTGAGGTACTATAGCTTATCAACTTCATTACCTTACAAATATAAACAGCAAGCTAGCTAGACAGAAAAAACCCATAACAACGTGTTTACAGTAGTCATCTAACAATTCTCTGCCATTTGCTTCTTGTGGATTAATTAATGCATCCACGTTTATCAATTTCATGTGTGTGAACTTGAATCACAAATTCATCTTGAAGATTCATAGAATGCGGAACGTGTTTAATTGATCTTCCGTAACTAATTAGTGTTGAAATTTAAGATAAGTATTTTCTCTTGGAGCTTGGTTAATTAAGTTTGGAAATTACTACGTACGGAGTATATATGTGAGCCGGAAACCCATTGAGATGAACAGATCGAAAAGCCTAATTAAAAGGTTACTCTGTATAGTATAATTCTCCATATACAGTTGTTTGCGTTGAAGTGTACTTTAATTCCTGCAGAATGAAGAAAACGGAGAAAGCATAGATGCACAGATGGTGAAACAATCAATCTTACACGCGATAAAAAATTGGAGTGAAAACGATGATGATCGTCAAGACTGATGATCAACTAGTCAATCTACTAGTGCAACCAGCTCAAAGATGAAGATCCAATGGTATATATATATAACTAGAACACCAAAACTATAAAAATAAGCTTGAGATTAATCCAAGTGAAGCCCCTTTGAATCCCTGTATGGATGTTCATATACACAAGTGTAGCCTTCTGGATATGGATTTTCAAGTAATTAAAGCAAGTTTCTATTATTAATTATTTTTTCTCATATATATCAACCTTTTAACGTTGTATTTTCAACAACACACACGTATATTTGTTAGTTTGATGTTCTTTTTTTCTAAAGTTTATATTTGCTCAGACATACTATGTTACATATATACATACATATGTCTCAAGTGGAGCTAGAACACCCGCAACCTTGAGGTGGCAGAACATATATTTTTTTTTTTATAACTCCATCCGTCCCATTAAACTTGCCCACTTTTAAATTTTTAAAGTCAAACTTTACAAACTTTGACCATATATATTTTTGTTTGTGTTTTATAATATTTGATGAAGTTGTATAAATTGATAATATTTTGGATGTGTGTTTCATTGATATAACTTTCATCAATTATTATATAACACAAAGAAAAATATTTATAGTCAAAATTAGTAAAGTTTGACTTTGAAATTTTAAAATGGACTAGTGAGACGGAAAAGGTATTTAGATAACATATTTTTTATATAAATAAAATAAGAGTAAAATGAATGAATAAAAAGATATGATTACCAAAAGCGCGTTAATATATTATTTTTTTGGTAATGCATATCTGTAAGATATATATTCTTCGTTTCTTTTTCTCTTCTGATAAATCATTACTTATGGCTTTTATGGCTCAAACAAGACACTTTTCTTGTGGATTTACACGCATAGTTGCTAGTGTGTGTGATAATTCAATCATATATACAAAAAATTAAAGCACCCCAGACTCTGAATATAAATATATATTTACTATTTAGAATTAGTGCACGTCTGGATTATTTGAAGCTCATAAATCACTTCTTCGATTTTTAATTTCCATAAAGGAAGCCCTTGTAATTTGAACCGTCAAATGGGGGTTCTTGAGTGCAAACACATCAAATCTGGATGCAAAAACTATATCCTCCATGTTTTTAACAACAAAACTTAATGCAGTCTCCTTGAGGTTGCGGTTACAAGTAGTATCCGATACTTCTAAAATGTCCAGCGCATTGTTCGCGTTGAGAATCTCAAGCATCCGGTTCTCGCAGTATTTTTGTAAAAACGTGATCTCGTATTTGTCTGCTGCGATTGATAATGAATAGAGATGTTTATCTAGCTTTTCCTTGACCAAATCACCACTATAAAGGAATTCCAATAAAGCTTCAACTTCGTCGTGGCTTAGTTCAAGGAGGCTGATGGTGTCATTTGGTGCCGCTTTGCATCCATCCGAGTCTAGCATGTTTCTGAATATACTCGACCGTGTTGCCTACATAAATTAATTAAATTAGTAAATTGCCATCTGTTTGTCCGGTTAATTATACTTGACTACTTAAAGTATAGGTTAGGTTTAGACTTTGGATTTGTTAAGTCCAACTTGGCAACTGGCCCGATTAGGGCCTATATAATCTTTGTTAGTAAAATAACCTACAGGATTTTATTTACTAGCATTTATCATTTTAGCAATCTAAAAGTTGAATTATATATTCTTTAGTATGCCAGCTTGAATAAATTGGCAATAGTTAATTTATGCACAAAACCATACAGTATTTAGATTGGTTTGGGCTAGATAGCTCATATGAATTTAACCCATAACACTTAATACAGCATACCCAAAGCCCAAAACAGAAGCTACTCAAAACAATGCGCTATACTTTTTGTATTTATAATACGATAGACATCAAATAATTTAATTTCATCCACACCAAAATTTAAAAGTTTTACATAGATGACATTGACTCATATCCATTTGATATGTTGTACAGTAATTTGAATCTATAACGGAATCTCATTCGATCAATAGTAATTGTATTTACATAATGTGGGTCATAATTAGGTTAAGCTCATTTAAATGGATATGATATTAATTTACTAAATGTGGAAGAAAAGATTCACAAGCAACAGAGTGTCAGAGTCAATGAGATGGAATGATTGATATAAGTAGATAAGTTAGATAATTAGGTATATAGTATGTGTAAATTAAGCCTGGAAATGTCATGAGGCCCTCTTTTTTTTTTGTGAAAAAAAGAAAGCTCTTTTAAATGGGTAAACTAATAAGCTTTTCCTTGTTTAGTACAACCAGTGTTGGCAATTGCTTAGATGTACGTGGTCTAACCAAAGTATTTTCGTGACCTTTTCCATAGCTATGTCCCAATTTCCCAAGTTGTTTATCGAAGGAGGTTTTCAAACCCAATCTCTTCTAAATAACATGATAGTTTACCACTAGATCATCTCTGAGACCTCATTTGAGGAAACATAATGCCTAACTACTAGACCATTTTGGTGTTGTTTTGGTTTTTAAACAAATATTTATTTGCATTAGTAGATGCATTTCCCATGAGTTGAAAACAGGGGGAAAAAGTAATACCAGTAATGCTCTATGTGCAGGTATGGAAGGAGCATCATCACCGGGCTTTATAAGAATATCCGTATGAATTTGGTCTATAAATGCAGCGTTAAATCCACTTAAAAAGGCCAACTTTTGATTACTTTCTTCTTCCAACTTCTTCATCTCTTTCAACCATTTCAATGAACTCATAAATCCCTGTGTATTTTCAAGATTTTATTGATTAAATCCCAACCAATTATCATTTACATGAAACAGTTAGTAAAATGCAATTCAAGAAAAAAATTATACAAAGCAAATATAAACTGACAATGATTTTGATGCGGAAAAAGGTAAGATCACCAAAAAAAAAACTAATACTATCAAATAGCAGAAGATTGAATAGGTAGGCTTGTTTTAAACTTTTTTTTTTTTTGTCACTATAATTATCGTACCATGTTTTAGTTAATAAAACTTGCTTATAAAATGATTCTACTTAAAATTAATTTACCATATGCGGGCAGCAAGCTGCTCAACCTTTTAGGGCCCAATTGTTAATGGGATCTCAAATTTAAGGGCCCAGTTGTAATGGGATCTCAAATTTATGGGCCCAAATGTTAATAAGATCCCAATTTACCCGTAACGACTAACGATAACGACTGATATCGTGTTTCAGTCTATCGACTCCTAATTTTCTTTTCCTTTTCTAGTTTCCATTTTCTTTAGGGAAGGCAAGTGGTTTAATTCTTTACCTGCTTAGAACTAATCATCGTAGTTTATATTTTTAGAACTAATCATCGTAGGTTCTATTTTACAAAGACTTTTGTTTGAAATTAGTCATGCAATTGTTGTTTATATATACATAAAACTGTTTTTGTAATTATTATGTAATAGTTTAGTTCGTTAGTTTTTGGTAAATAAAAATATTGATGAACTTTTTACTTATTGTATTTGAAGGGTACAACTTTGTATTATGCCACGGGGCCGCCGAAATTATGGGTTGTCCTGTTACTTTGCTTGCTTATTGCTACTCTTGAGTTTACTGATAGTTTTGAACGGCCATTATAAGCTAAAAGAAAACCACCTTAATATTCCTACGGGCTTAATAACACATCACACATGGACGCTGGACATCTCAGAAACTGTAGCTTTAATGATTTTATTCTTGTACACTAGATAGGTGATTACATCGTAATAAAATAACGTACTTTGAATATTTTACCTTGGAAGAATTAGGAACCGAAGGATCACTAGAGAATTTCCCAGAAATCTTATGATCATCGGTCTTGTTTGTCATGGCGATAATACTTTTGGCACCTTCATAACAAGCTACGCATATGGTGTTCCTTGGAGGCCTCAGATTATAAGGCATGGCGCTACATATCGAACAATCCATTCTCTCTGTGATGATAGTAATCAATGAATATGGAGATGAATGGCTAGCTAAGAGCCTAAGAAGAAGTATTAACAAAGAGATGGTGTGTTGGAGGATGCTTTCTTAAGTTATATGAAAGAATCTACAAAAGGAAGCAATTATAATATTGCTTTAGTAATAAGCATATATTAATTAAAAATTACATTAATGCAGATATAATAATTAGTTAATATTTCCCTATTGGAAATATAGTGTGATAGCTTCCTAAAAGGTATACTTTTTCCTTTATAAGTTGATCTTTCAAAAGTTTGGGATATAATGGAGTTACAAAAACACCCTTGTGCCGAAAACTCTGTTAAAGTTCGTTGTATAAAGATCGGTTATGTTTGTTTGTTGGTATCATTCTCTGTTACTATTATTTTGCCTTTTAAAAAGTTTGATACTTTCATAGTTTGATGTATCTTGATTTTGAATGTAAAATTTAAACAGGAATATTCGGTGTTCATGAATAATTTCATTTTATCATATGACATACTTAAAAGCAATAATAACAGCATTCATAGCACAAAAGTAGTAAAATATATACCTCCGTACCAATTTAAATGTTCCAATTTGACTTGTTGAGTCTTTCTTTTCTAATTTTTGACCGTAAGTATTTTTATTACTTAATGAAACTTATATCAATGAAAAGTATATCTAAAGCTCAATCTATCTATATATTTTACATCAATTATTATATAACACACATGAAACAATTTACGGTCAAAGTTGCAAAAGAAAGACTTTAAAAGTTAAAATAGAACATTTAAATTTGGACGGAGGATATGATTATCATCCATGTTGAAGGAAAATCAAATCTTTAATATTAAAAGTCAAATTAAAGCGCTTTAGTTACTACAGTAAGTAGTAAAAATAGCAATTTGTTCTAATATGTATTTTCCTAACTGGTCAATAAAAAGTTAGAGACAAAGAGAACTTCTACAATGTTTGCTAAATTTTGAGTTCAGAATTGTACACTTAATTTAACGTTCAAGAATCAAAATTTAATTAAACATTCAGGAAATGGTTGCGGACTTACATAGATACTGAGTTAAAATATGCACATCTGAAACAAATGAAATAAAGAGTCGCATTCGTATGGTAAGCTATATAGAAAAATTTTCGGTCCTACAACCTCTATGCCATTTATCTCTTTTTTTTTTCTTGTAAATGTGACATTTCTCTCTTTTCAAATACGAGGAAAGAATTGTTGTTGGTTGTAACTTGATAGTCGAACAAAGGGAATAATAGTTGTTGGTAAAGGGTAAGATTGTCAATTATTGTGAAAGATTATGTGGTGACATAATTTATAGAGTAGGCCCATATCAATAGAGTGGTTAGCATTTAGCAAAGAGAAACCTAAAAAAGAAAGAGGAAAGTGGAAAAAGACATCCCAGCGTTAACACAGCAAACATGTGGTAAGCTAAGCACGTCTGTTATTACACCTTAAACGTTCCTAATTTTTTTAAAATTAGCCCCTACCTTTTAATATTATGAACATTTAAGTCCAGCCTGTCCACTTCAAACAAATCCCAAAATGATTAGACTAACTGCAAGATTCGTTTTATTTAATTATTAAATAAACACCCATGGCCCAATATATATACTTTGGTTCACGTAATATATGGCGCACCGTGATATTGACCGTGAAAGTAAACATTAGCTTTTATCTATATCTTGACGTTAAAAACACTACTATTGATGAGTAAATTAGTAGTCAAAAGTAAAGCAAATGTAGTACTTCGTTTGATAATTTACATAATTGTTACTTGAAGCCACATTTTTTTAGGCCAATACATAAACTGCTAAGTTATAAATCCTGTTAACACAAACAAGTCATATGCTTGTGTAATGCGGCATCGATGTTGGTAGCAGTGCGAGGTGGTGGTTATGGTGACGGTGACGGATGATGAGTCCAGTGGCGGACGAATAGCCAACAAAGGGTATGCAAATGCATAACCTTAAAAGCATTTCCAAAGTGTAAAATTTTGATGTTTTTTATTTATATTAGTCCAACTACAAAGAGTGTATACCATTGGAAAATGTGATGTATACCCTATGACTAGTAGATGCTCTTTTCATTTTGACTCACAGATCGACTTTCTAATCATATCTGAGATATTCAAAGTTTTAAACTCCTTTAATTTGATTAAATTCATTTTGCTTAAATAAAGTTTTATTTCATGTTCCTATATAAAGATTGTAATTACCAACGGAATATGTGAAATTGTGAATATGTGGGGAGGATAATCTCAAGTTAATTTCAACTTAAGAGGTCAAGTTAAACAAATTTTGACCATTGAAATATAATAAAAGGTCAAGATTTAAAGATGATCTTTGAATCTTGACCTTTGATTAAAATTTAATGGTCAAGATTTTTCCAACTTGACTAGTTAAGTCGGGAAACTTGAGGCATTCCCCTCCCGAATATGTGGTGTATACGCTATGTAATTTTGTTTTTTACTTTTAATCATTTTTTATCATTATTTGTATCAGGGACTACAAATAGTATTTTATAAATTTTTTAATCACTTATAATTTTAGAACATAATTGTTGCTAATTGATGTATAATAATTTTATCTGATTACATAGTATTAAGTTATTAGACATTTAGACCTATGCCAACACTTGCGTCGATCGGTTGAAACTGACGAGCGTGTCGGTTAAGTGAACTGCATGTGGACACGACTGTATCATTTGGCTGCGTCGATTTATGTGAGTCGCTTAAGCGATACATGGTAAAATTGGCGGGATGGGTCCCATGCCTACTGTTTTTTATCATAAAAAATTATTGTATTTTCATTATCCTATCGTTAGCCAAAAAGAAAAAGCTGAAAAGTGCACACCCCAACTCGAACTTTTAGATCCGCCACTGGGTGGGGGCGACAATGGTGGTAAATGTAAAAATAATTGGTGTTAAAAGAGGTAGTGTAGTTATTTCAAAGATTGAGAGGTTTATGTTGTAAATTATTTTATTATTAATATCTATATTAGGTGGATATGTTTAAATTAATAAATAAGAAAAAGGGGTATATTTGGTAGTTTAGAGTTGTAATTTGAGATTTGGAAGAGAGTTAGTCTCGGAGTATAGATATAAATATAGATAATATTATCTATTTAAACTCAAACTTAACTATTACAACATTTACAAATTGACAAGCGCCTGAAATTAGCCAGTAAAATTTTCAGTTAAATATTGAAAAACTTGAAAGTAATGTCTATCAATAGGCATATTTTATTGTAACACCCCGATCTAGGCTCGAAATACTACCGAAAAGATATAGCGTATACATGAGATTATCGTAGAACATGAACTATATGAAAATAAAGGGATTCGGTGAATCCATCATCAACAAACAAGTACATAAAGCGTAATGCAGATAGGGGCAAATGAATCCTTGATCCATGTAAGACCAAGCCCAAACTCTAGCGCAAACATCCATCAACCATCACGTCTTGGATTCACAAGGTTACCTGAAAAGTGTACTAAACAAGGTCAACACTAGGTTGGTGAGTTCGTAGGGGCAAATGACGAGGATCTAATGCCAAAGCCATTCACAATATGAACTAAGCTAATGAACAAGGAACACACTTATAGTAAATCCTTAAAAGGCACAAGTACTCAATATAGGTTGGCTCGTAGCGCAACCTGGACCCACATGTATCCATTGCACAATTATACCATAGCTAGAACACACATAATGCACAAGAACACAGAGTGTCAACATCAACAAATATCCATCAAGTTCTAAAATGTCAAACATGTTCATCAATGTCCCTCGAATGTTCTCATGTCATCCAATTGTCATCAAGTACGTATAGCACCCGTTTATTGCACATGCACACATTGTCCCCCTATTGTCGTCGATATTGTCATCAAGTACATAAGTACCCGTTTAATGTCATCAAGTACATAAGTACCCGTTTAATATCATCAAGTACGTAAGTACCCGTTTAATATCATCAAGTACGTAAGTACCCGTTTAATGTCATCAAGTACGTAAGTACCCGTTTAATGTCATCAAGTACGTAAGTACCCGTTTAATGTCATCAAGTACGTAAGTACCCGTTTAATGTCATCAAGTACGTAAGTACCCGTTTAATGTCATCAAGTACGTAAGTACCTGTTTAATGTCATCAAATCCATCATGTCCATCAACTCAACCATGCACAATGCACATACATGTCATACGACTTTACATTTAAGGAATCTTAGATGTTTGTATACAGGGTCACCCGCAGCCTTCCCACCACATCTGCAACTCATTAAATGTATCATCGTCTTCCATGTATGTACAACTATCCTAATCATAGATAAATCAATCATACTCGAACAATCCATAATCAATCAATGTCCATCAATGACCCTCACATATGTATTCACATAATGAACTACGCAAGGTATTTAGAATACGCCTAGTAAACAAGAACAAGTAATAATGATATCGATAAGTATCTAACAAGTTCTATAATGCCAAACATGACTATCAATGTCCCTCAATTTCACTCAATTGCACGTAATGTACCTTATTGTACTCAATTGCACGTAATGTACTTCATTGTACTCAATTGTACATAATGTACTTCATTGTACCCAATTGTACATGACCATCAATGTTCACCCAGAAACAAACACCATGTGTATATACTTCGTACAATACTACTTTTGAAAGGCCTTTGATGCTTATATATAGGGTCACCCGCATCCTTCCCAACACATCTCCAACCTTTCGAAGGTATTATCGTCCTTCATATATACACAACTAACCTAAAAGTCAACCAAACACGTACATACAATAATCATATAAGAACCACGTATTTACACGTTAACAATTCCATCAATCAAATAATGTCATCATTCAAGACACTCAACATATGCACAATCAAGTCATGCCATCATCAAGGAAATCAAATGTATGCTCAATTGAACTATGTCATCAATCAAGGCAACACATAATTGCACAAACAACAAGTTAACACGCAAAGGTTGTACACTTTTTAGCCCGAATCTCAAACGAGTAGGGAGTTACGAACTCACCTTGATCGGCGATAGCAAGTTAATATCAAGCTACGAATGCCCAATAGTCGTCAAAAGTCCACAACCTAGCAATATATGTCACAATACGAGACATGGTCAATACTAGTTATACTATACCACAATTTCCCCTAAAGATGTTTTATAAGTCATTCGAGAACATTTAAATGACAAATAAAGAGTTTTGGTTAGACACGGTTCAATGACTTGGCACCAAAATTCCACTTGAAAATCAAAGTGTTTAGAAATGTGTTTAACCAATTTTGTTAACCTTAGTATGTTAAGATAAGACCAATAAACAAGTTTTGGATCATTAAAAGTCGACCAATAACCGAACGAAAAAGTTGGGGAAGGAACAGAAATACTGCGGCCGCTCGCACGGTCGGCCGTGTGAGCATCTGTATTATGGGAAAACTGCAGCCACAAGCACTGAGCGTCTGTCTGAGCGGCCGTGCTCCTACTGGCAGATTTTTGACTCCAAAATCGACTAAGGAAACTCCAAAACACATTTTTATGCATAAATCACCATATTTTAACATCATTAAACATAACCCATATCATAATCTTGTCCCAAAACATCAAATCTAGGTTAGAAATTGTTTTGACCCATTTGAAACCCTAGGAAAACCCTAAATGCCTTTTGACCCAATTTGTGACCCAAATTTGCTTGAAATCAACTAGAATCAAGTTAATAAACATAAATGATGATTTTGGGATGAGTTTAGCTTACCAATCTTACACCAAAAGCTCAAACCCGAATTTGACCCGATTAGAAGTTTCCTTGCACTTTCAAGACTCAATCTTTTGATATGTTATTAAGATGATGATGATGATGATGGTGAAAACCTCTAACAAAACTTGCTTAATCTTCCATTAAGAGGTAGAAATCTAGAGGGAAGGATATATATGTGTTTGTGTGTGTTTTTCTTGGAAGAGAAAAGAAAGAAAGAAAAGATAAGAAATGAAATGGGTGGAGGAGGAATTGGAAGGGGGGGAGGCCGGCCTAAGTTCCAAAAAGGGTAGGCTCCCGCTCCGCCAAATTCGACAAATAGCGAAACGTTAACCCTTTAAGTGCCAAAACGAACTCACAAACATATTTTAACTTAACGTTTCGCTAAAGCTCCCTTATTCGCCCAAGTTTCTACCTTGATTTACAAAAGTCATTTAATTTATTTACTAATTTAATTGTTTTCAAATTGTAAGCATCGATTAGCACGACTAATGATCTCGACACACACACGCCCCAAATTGCACGACAAATTGTTCTATATGTACACATTGCACATAAATGAACCCCCAAAAGACTTAAATTATATTACTAACTAAATTGTTAGCCAAGTTGCACAAATAGTCAACGGGTCAAAAGTCACGGTTGTTACATTTACATGATAGGAATAGGATACTAGGATGGTGCACATTGCATATTTGTTCAATTCAATTGAAATTGAAACAGAATGATGAGCTTGATTCTTACAAAATTAAAGGGGCCGATATGGTTAAGTTCTTAAGTAATGGGCAGCTAAAAATACATTTGAGTAGCCCATGTACAGCGGCCCAGAAAATAACATCACATTTCAATAAAAATTGTCAAATTGATCTAACTGAATTAGATCATTTCATCAACGCCAGCCACTTGCACGGATCCAAAGCGCCTTGTTCTGTTTAACTTAAAGAAATTTATGTCTAACTAACATTAGTATGGTATTCGTACGTTGCGATGATAATGTGTTGTGGTAGATGAAAATGTAAGTGTCTTGGTATTAATACACTACGAGAATGGTACTCGTGCATTTCGGCGGTGATGGAGGGGTGGTGATGTAATAGCGGCAGTGGCGGTGATGGGGTGATCTACCTGACAGGCTCCGCCCTCAGATTTAAAAATTCGTCGAAAGTGTATTAAATGACCACTCTAATGAACGAGCATGAAACTTTAAGAACATCCATATAATTTTTATAATTTATCGATGTACGGTTTTTGAGATAAAAGATTTTGAATGAATTAGAAAAAATAAAATGATTTATGAAAGAGAAAAAAAAAATGATTGGTTGAGATTTTAGGAGAGAGAAAGAGTGCTATAGTTATTTAGGTGAATATAAAATAGATATGAGATGCATTTTGGAGAGGTATTTAAAATCAATACTGAAAATTTAAGTTTAATGTTGAAAATTTAGAGAAAATCTGCTTTATAATATAATATAGATATGAGATTGATATAGATATGGTGCCAATTTTATCATTAATAGGTTGCTAATTTGTTTATAGAAACATGAGATTGATATATGCTAAAAATGTGAAATGAAATTTGAAAAAATAAGGGTATAAGTTGGACTTTTTTCGTCTCCAAAAAACATAACATTCAACGGGGATTGTAATTTATAATAGGGAAGATTACGTAAAACAAAGTTGAAAAACCGTGCTTGAGGTAACGGTAACCAACTCTTATAATGATTGATTTTCGTGTTTTTTTTTATATGTGCACAGGATAAAATATTTCGATCAGTTGTTATTCTCAAAAAGAGTTTATAAGTCACAGCCTCAAATACATATATGCCTATTAAGTAGCATAAATCAAATTTTGATATAAATTCCGGCAAAGGAATGAGGATGACAAAACATGGTATTTTATATGATACAGTAGTTATATAATATAATTTACGAAGAAATTAGGAAATATTTGGGTGCATTATTTAGAAACTATATATATTTATATATAGCAGACTTTGATGCCAAGATATATAGTGACCATCCTCTTCAGCTTAATTGATTTGATCAAAAGATCAATATCACATATTAATTTCTTCTGAAAATTCGACCTTAGTTACGTTAGTCTCTAGTTTCGATGGCTGTGGTGATCAGTTGCCATCTTCTCACGATGGTGGTACAGCGCCGCCCCAGATAACACGATCAATGTCAAAGCTTGTGCATGCATCCTACAAGGCCAAAACCAAAACATTAATACCACTACGAGACCAATTATTAATATACTGTATATAATACTCGTATAGCGGGTTTATTAGCACTTATATATTCGATAGATAAACATTCATTTAAAACATGAAGTTTGTAGTGTAACCATCGTATAATAACTTTTGAACATTTTCATTTATCTCTTAATATATGACTGTACTTAAAAAAAGAGTTAATTATGAAATTAACTTGATATTTTGTGAAATTTAAAACTTTGGTGTTAGTATAAACAAGATAAAAAACAATGTTTGACAAAACGAACACAAATTCAAAGGTGCACAAGATGAAAAAATATCGAGGCTGAAAGTAATTTAATTAGCAACGTACGTACGTACCTAGCATGAATAAGCCTAAGACTCGGCTTTAATGGAGCCGTCTTAGAACTTGTGTAAGCCATTGATGCTCCAACAGTGGTTGCCCATATTGTTCCTATAAGGTAATAATTAAGAAGTCAGTGATTAAGTTCGATGGTTTAATAAGACATTCGAAATATTTTTTTTTTCTTAAAAAAAAAAAGAAAAAAAGAAAGTAAAGTAACTAACCAATGCTTGCGAGCTTGTGCTTTGAGACCCAAGATTGTAAGCCTTCCATTAGATATTTTTGTGTTGAAATTGTTGAGTTAAATTATTGTTTTGAGGATGAATGTAAAGTATGGAGTGGGTTGATATATATAGGGGTGATAAATAATTAAATTAAAATATTAAATATATAGGGATTGGGTTTTTTGGCCCACTGTTTTTCTCTTTTCACCTTTTTATCCTAACCACCTGAAATTCTTGTACTAGAGTGAAGTGTGGCAAAAACCGGTAACAATAAAGGACAATTTTTTTCTGGTTTCAAACTTCAGAACTTCTTTGATACTTGATGTAATTCAAGTTCGACCCTTCAACTTTGATAAGTTTTTAACTATCGGTAGTTTCTGAACTTCAGGTACAAGGAAAGAAATAACGGGGGGAAGTGGTTCAAACTTGAAACTTGATAAGATCCTCGGGTTTGATTTTTTACATATTTACACCAAAGATGTTCTCCAAAGTTTGTCTTCTTTAAAGAATATAGCATTTTCATGTAAAATTAAATTAAAATATCAACAATTTTATCATAATACTCCTTTCCGAGAATAAAAATTAATTCATTTGTTTATCATTTATGTAAGCTTGCTGTTAAAACTTTTAAAATTTTTTTATCTAAGGTTACACGTCTACACTCTACAACATTTTATCCGTACAATATGAGGTTTGAACTTTGGATTGATCGGTCTAACCTATCACCGGCCTAGAAACTATAACTAAAGTGGTATGTGTCATGCAATTGGTTTTTATTTGAATTTTCAATTCCAGAATAACTATGTCGTGATTATTAGGTATATAATTCATCATAATCTATAGAGAAGTGATATTAGTATGACAAATAGTCAAATCTTAATTTATTTACCACTCAATACAACTTTTATAACACATTATTATTTGATTAAATTAGATTATTGTCCCGCGTAATACGCAGGTAAATATATTTTTATACTTATATATATCTAAAATACTATTTTCTTAATTAACAGTTAACAAATTAAAATATTCAATTTCACTTTATTAACATTTGTTTTTTTGACCTTGATAATTTCACAACACTTGTTTTGTTGCTCATTAAGTCTTACTAATTAAATAAATTTTTCAATGCTAAAAGTTATTATTTATCCATGTCATCACAAATATCTCGTTGTCATTCAGATTTATTAGGAAAAACATATAATGAATAACTTATTAAAAAGTGTCAAGTAATAAGTTTTTCAATTTGATAGGATCAACAACATAAGCAAATGTTAATTAAATGAAATAAAATATTTCACTTGGTTAATAATTATTTAAGAAAATCGTATTTTTGTATATATAAAAGTAAAATTATATTTTCTGTATATTACATGAGACAATATAAATACGCGAAATAAACACAATAAGTTTTAAGAATAACATAATTATTAATTATAGATAAAACATGTTAAAATACAATTGTATTGTTATATAAAGTTTTATTTGCATCAAAAATGGCTTTTTTTATTTTTTTTTCTTATAATATTTTGTCAATATATAAAAGGTAATTGTTCTTGCATTGAAATTTAAATATGCGTACGAAATTAAACTAAGTTAATAAAAAATTTAAGGCGTGTAATGAAAAATTCAAACTCATTATGTATTTATGATTATATACCATGTATTCAATTTCTTTATGTAACTAAGAGATGATAGTTTATAGGTGACATTTTTAGTTTTTTTGTCACATTAGATTTTTAAAGAAGTGCCATATTTTCCATTTAAATTGTTATATCTATGTTACCATGTACAATTTTAATCATCAATTTTGATCATAATCATTAATCATAATCCTAATCATTAATATTTAATTTTCCATTTTATATATAAGTACAAAGATTATATACATTATACTACTTTTTTTTTTTAATTAATTCAATGATAATTATCTTTTATCAAATAAGATTGTTTATTATATTATGTTTATTTTTTGAAAAGTATTTATTATATTATATTTAATAATTATATGTCATGAGAAAGACTTTTATGATTTAAATATTTATGTTTCATTAGTCTTGCTTTTATACTTAGCGTATATAATATATTCATAAATTATAATTTTATTTTTTTTATCAGTCGTAATCTGATAGTTCTTTATATTACCATAACTATGAATAATAATGTAACTATCAATTATTGTTTTTATATTTTTGTTCTCAATTATCCCGCATAACATACGAGTTTGATCTAGTATTTAGTATATATAGTGAATGACATGCTTTTTCTTTTATTAATAAATTAATAGTTATCTATATTAGTTAAATAATAGTCGGATAATCTAAAAGACTTTTAATGTATATAATATAATTGTAAACGATTTGATAACTTAATAATACGGTTACAATATAAACTCATACATGCATGAGTATATATATTAGTTCATTATGTTTACACATTACACTGATCGATCGATCTATGGCTTCCTAGGTATATACATACTTTATTAAGTATACAAAATTTAATTATTTCAAATACAAGGACTAATATTGTGTTTTCTTAATATTAGTGATTAAATATTAATGGTGGAAACTGTAAATTAGTGATGGAAAACAAAAAAGTGTAAATTATCCAAAGTAGATGGACTAATGTTGTGTTTACTTAATATTAAATTTGGTAATGGTACTATTATTTAGATCTAAGAGTTGTAATTAAAAGTTTGAATTCATCTAACGGTCCTTGTTTCTCCATAAAAGAATTTAAGAACTTGTTATATATATATATATATATATATATTGGTAGATGAAACACATATGTAATAAATCTATTAATTATTATTGTGGTATCAATATCATCCTTTTAAATTTTAACATCTATGACTGGACCTCCCTTAGTCCTAGTTTTTGATTCGATCGGGTTGGTCCAGTTGAGTCGTGAAAGCATTAATATACATATAGCTGTTGGTTTTGTTGTCTTTTACCAAAAAATCTCAGCGTCAATATTTTTCCATATAATACAAAAAGCCTTTTTAAACTGTCAATTTTACTACCAGACTATCCTATATAGGTTTGTTGAATTGATTCTATAAATAAAGTTTATTCTAATCTGAACACAGGTTATGAAATACAATGCTAATAACTAGGGGTGTTCATATTGCAGTTCAAACCGAAAAAACCGAGGAACCGACCCGACATTGGACCGAAACCGAACATGACTGAGGACTTCGGTCCGGTCCGCGGTCCTTTAGATTCATGCAACTCGGGTCTCGGTTCGGTCCGTGTATTACCCGACAAAATCCATGTTCAAAACCGGACCGAGGTCAGATATGCAAATATAAGTTTAAGCTGGTATCTAACTTCCTTTTTTAGCATATATTTGGCAAATAATCATCCTCTTATACATAATTTATATAATATGATTTTTATTCTTAAATAAATCATCATATACGAAACCAACTTTCTATCAGTCTCGTCAACAGGTAAACTCTAGCACTCTACCAAGCAGTAGCTTCATATCAACTGTACTCAAATTCAGTACAATAAGCTTTTAATATTCTATTGCATAATTCCATTATTACTTTATGATTTTCCATTCATTCATGACTAAGATTTGTACAAAATTAATACTCCCCTTAAGCATAGACTTTTAACACTTTTGTTAATAGTTAAGCGTTATTTAGGTACTACTGTGTATATGAGTATATCATTTTATAGTAAGAAACTAAATGATTATTTAGTGAAATGACAAATTTTATGCGTCATGATATATGTATTTGTTTCATATACTATTAGTTCCAAATACAAACTAGTTAGTCAAATGTTACTATAAAGTATTACATCGTATCACAGTGGGCCTTCATCTCGGTCTCGGTCCAAACATGTGAACCGGGAAACCAAATACAAACCGAACATGAACCGAACCTTCTTATCATGTCCGGTTCTCGGTCCTACATTTTGCACTAATTCGGTTTTCAGTCCGGTCCGGTTTATTACATGTTCGGTCCGGTTCTTGGACCGTGAACACTTAATAAAGGTACGAGTATAAAACTTGGAGAGAAGCCAATAGTTTTGGGCTTCAAAGTTAGGTGCAGGCCCACTTTATCTGTAGAAAAAATAGATTGTCCCCCACTTATCTCATTGACGCACTCCCGAGTACCGACCATGGGTACGATACCTTGGTTCCAACTTCCAACTTTAATAATTTTATTTTGAGTTAATTATAGAAATCGTTCATGTTGTGGACCATTACTTGCAGGTTTCGTCCCTAACTTTCAAAAATTATAGTTTTAGTGCAAAATACTTTGTTCCGTCAACACTTTTGGTCCTTACTACCAACGTCCGTTTAAAAACCCACCATGTGACATGCACATGATAGGTACATTAGTCATTTCATTAACAAAGGGACCAAAACTGTAATTAACTTTTTCATATATATCATCATCATCATCATCTGAGTCTCATAAATTCATATACATTTCAATAAATAAACAAAATCAAACCAAACTCTACCCAAATCACAATCATATAAATCACTTTTAAGTTAAATCAAGTATGATGAATTATTTATATACATTCCATATACACACAAATCAAATCTGGGAACACCAAATTTTGGGACACCAAATTAATATAAATTCTATTATACATACTCAAGATCCACAAATCTAAAAGTAAATTCATTACGCATAAATCCGAAAATACCAAATTCATATACACATAGATCTGAAAACATCAAAACATATCAAAAACTACCATCCCCAATATTCATTTTTATCAACACATATATCTTTGATTGATATCTAAAATAAAAAAAATATATATATATATATGTAAAAAAAATGATGTACTACTGTTATAAAATCAAAAAAACAACTAACAAGTTATAGATATAGATATCGGTATATATATATCTACATCACCATTCCACCATCAGTACTCTGTTGAATCGGAACTACGTCAACAAGAAGTATTAGATCTCGTTTATATATATGTGTGTGTGTGTATTGTTTAACCAGAAGAAGAAAGTTCCTGCCGTGGTTCTCGACTGTGTTTGTGGGTGTCTTTTTATGGGGTATTCTTTCTCTTTTGTAGGTAAAAGTCAAAAAGGGTGGAGAGAAAAACAAGTTTTTTTTCTTTGTTCCTTGAATTTGATCAGAAAGAGGGAAAGAGAGAGGGGAAGACGAAGACAAGTTAGTAAAAGAGGAAAAAACCATAATACCAAATATAAACTCATTTTTAGTTGATTTTGTTTATTGGAATTGAGTTGATTTTATCTTGTTTAAATACAAATTTAGATTGAGATGATGACGATATATATGAGAAGGTTAATTACAGTTCTGGTCTTTTTGTTGATGAAATGACTAATGTACCCATCATCTACATGTCACATGATGGGTTTTTAAATGGACGTTAGTAGTCAGGACCAAAAGTGTTTACGGAGCAAAATATTTTGGACTAAAACTGTAATTTTTGAAAGTTAGGGACGAAACCTGCAAGTGATGGTCCACGACAGGGACGATTTCTGTAATTAACTCTTTTATTTTTTATACACATTGCCTCAAATATATCCAAGGCAAGCGTATATGATTATTTGTTTAAGCAAAGATCGACGATATATGAACTCAATTATTCAAGCTTGAGAATAAAACTAAATCATACAAAAGTTGACACGTGTCCTCAACACTAAGAATCACTTACTCTTTTCCGTTTCTAACAATATAAAGTTGTTCACATAATCACATGTTATGGTTCAAGTAACATAGTATACGTTCTTTTTAAGAGCTAGATAAGATAATGTCAAAGTACTCGGAAAGTAACCTTTACATTACTAAAAGGGGTGTTTGGTACAATGGAATGGAAATGGTGGAAAAAAAAATGTAAAAGACTTCTCATGTTTGGTTGCAATAGAGAATGAAAAAGAGAATCGAGAAGTGACAATCATATCCATTCTTTCCATTCTTTGTAAATTGTAGAGAATGGATGAGAATGGAAAAAAAATATGTTTTTTTTTGTTTTAATGATGTTATATGTATTGAATTTAATATTTATTTAAAATTTTGTATTTTTCATATATTTATTCTCTGTTTGTACTAAACGACGAAATCTATTTTCTTTTCAAATACTCATTCTTTTTCCTACTATATTTATTCTCTATTACATTTTCATTCTATTTGATTCTTTTGTACAAAACACCAAAGGTGTGCACAATGTGATCACTATTTCAGGTACACGAGCTCCTATCTGACTTAATTCTACCGAAAAAAAAAAACCCTCATCAAGCCGTATGTCATTAAACATGAAAACGAATTAATGGCTAAGGCTTTGACCTCTCCCAAGTCAAACGCCCAAAACTTATTTCAATCATGCCAATCCTTTGATCGAGTCATATGTTCCAAATTTCCCATCGCCCTGTGATTCAGGTTCCCGCCAATTACAACTTATTTATTGAAGTGGAAAATATATAGAAATAGGGGGAAAATAATAAATTCTGAATGAAAAAAAAAGGCAAAAATGGTGATGAAGAAATCATTATTATCGATTAAGAGAAAACCCTCCATGCCCGATTCCAGTGCCGGATCCACCACCCAAACCCGTTTTCATCCCGTACCTCCAACTCCCACTTCCGGTACTCTTTCTTTCTTTGATATTTAGGGTTTAATTCATATTGAAATCTGAATATATATAACTCTGTTTGCTCATTACTTTTTATTTTTATTTAATTATATTAATTACTGTAATAGTTATCAATATGTTCTTTTGTATAATTTTAGAATATTCTGCTTAGCAGTTGCGTTTGTTTTTATTTATTGCGTGATTATTAATTTTTTTAAAATTAAATTAGATTAAATATACACGAGTATATAAGAGTATTAAGTAAATTTGTTATAATGTGTTTGTATCGAATATACGTACATAGATGATTGGGTTGGTGACCAGAATCATCCTCGAAGACAGACAATGCGGACAACTAGGAGCCAGAATAAGGTTGTTACTAATGTCGAGAAAACGAAGAATGGTATAGAGAGATCAATTAAGGGTGTCCGTGTGATAGTTCCTGGAATTAAGGTATCTGATGAGGGGAAACCTATTGTTCCGCCGCTCGGTTTTGCTCATGTGAAGAATGTTGTAAAAAACACCAAAAAGGGTGTTTTTGTATCTCATTGTACTGGTATGACGGATGATAATGGCAAGGGATTATCTGTTCAACGTAGTTTTGGTCGAATGGAGAATACTATCAACATGGATGCTTTATTTGGGATGAAGTTAAAAGATAACAAGAAGGCGGTTGTTGAAGTTTTTAAGCAATGCAAAGAAAAAGAAGTTGAAGTTGTTACCCCCATCAATTCTGCTCCTCCATTCAGGACCAAATGCAACAGGTCGGTATTTCTTTCTACGTACTCACACAAGCATATATTGACCTGTACAGACAGGGGAAAATATGCAATACGGCAACATTGACCCATAAAGACATGGGAAAATATGCAATACTGCAAATGTGTTGTTGACTCTACATAAAAGATCAAGATAAGCTCAATCAGTTGATTACATCAATGAGTTTTTGTCAATTGCATTAAATTTGTGGCAAACACAGGACGATAGAATGTAACCTATATGCAAGTACGTCCGAGTAATTACCAACAATCCATGTGTTTCTTGTGTTTGTGTAGGAATGAATTTGATGGAGCAAAAGAAGCATTGCAGTCTAAGCCATCAACAGATCCTTTTCCAAAAAATAAGGTTTGCATATATGAAATATTTGACATGTTTCCATGACACAATATTTGTTACTAGTATTATAGTTGTCTTGCATCATGATTCTTACTAATACCAATTCAACATAAAACTTAAAAGTGTGCTAAAGATACGAACGAAAGCTTGTGAGCATATATATAATGCCAATTTAAATCAATTTTATTCTCAAATACCTAAAGATTCTGAATGGTCTTTTTTATACAGAAAAAGAAAGTGTTATCTAAGGGAAGTTCCAGAAAATTTGTAATGCCGTATGATTTTATTGACCAACAAAGGGCTTACTTTAAAGAGATCGATGAGTATAGACTACAAGTGGAAGAAGTGGAGCAAGTTTCAGTGTATGAGGAATGATCTCTTAATCTAGGTAGTGCATCTTACTCATCTCAGTGTGTTGTATATTCACACTTTCACATGTCAAAATATACCTGAACATCTACCAATTTGATATATATGACCAGCAAGTTATACGCCTATATGTTACTGTATTTTGTTTTCTTGGGCTTTAGAGAATTTTTTTAGAGAGATGTATCTATTGTAGATCAATCTGAATAAACAGCTTTATATTATGATCAAATATGATGAGTAGTTGTGAATTGATATCTTCCTTAGAGAATTATCTCAAAATAGTGTCCTTTTATCTTTAGTGACTTTCAGTTTAGTGGGCACTTTGGTTTAGTTCTTTAGTGGACTGTGTTCATTGTAGTTTTTGTCTGTAACTCTTTAGGCTAGTTTTGGTTTTCATCGAGGTTAGTGGATAAATTTTTCCTTCAGTTGTAGGAGGTTGTAACATAAATTGGATAAACTTACCTAACACCCTGTGTTCTGAACTTTTCATTTTATAATGTGAAGAGAAACCAGAGACATTGATGTGTTGTGCTGTTTGAGCTAATACGGGAATTTAGGAATCCTAACGCTTTAGAACCTTATCTTATGCAACTGAAAGGCATACTGATATTTTGCACAACTTGCAATAGCTTGCACATGATAGGGAGGAAAATTGCCTACTCCTTATAATTGAGTGCATAAAACTTGTCTAATGAAATCCTTTGTAGGGTAGTTTTGGCACTTGGTGATGCAGTGAATTCAAAAGTAAGAATGATGATGTAGTCTGAAGCAATATTCCTTGTCTATAATAGAAAATGTCAATGGATGTCCATGTAAAGTAAATTTGATAATCCTAAATAGTCCCTGAAACTAAATTTGGAGCTAATATAACCATGATACAGTTTGTTCTTGATTCATTAAGACACAACTTATATAACAAATATAGGACGTAATACAGTAGGACCTGTATATAGTATTATCTAATTGCAGAGTGGGACATAAACAAGTGGGATGTTGATCTTTTGGTTATTATTAATGGTAAGGACTTGTTGAAAGGTCACTAGAGATGCCTAACTCATGGACCTAGTTTGGAGTTTGGACTTGGCTAGGTTTTGTTTCATTCTGGTTGATGTTACTATTGCCCCTGAATTATGGAAATCTTTGCATCCTTAATTTTTTAGTCGATTAGAATACCTTTTTGTCATTATTGTTTAGTTTGAATTGATATCATTGTCTAGTAACATTTGAGTCTATTATCATTTCTATATTGGTGTGAAAAGACTTTAGCACTTTGTTTTCACTTCTTAATCATAGGTAGTTGTTTCTTTTAATATAATGAAGCTCCTATTACGGAGTAGATTAGTATTATAGAGCAATTTGGTCTAGTAAATAATCTGTCACTCCTACGCCCGACTTGCAGATTTTTCAAGTATTGTAGTAAGTATTTTATTCTAATTTTCATATTGTTGAGTATCAAGAAATCAATAACTCTTCGGAAGTGGAAATGTGGAACTAGGATAGGCGGTTTCTCACGAAGGTTGATAGCTGGTAACGAAAAGAATCTTAAGTTCGCATTAAATGTAGAGTAACGATGTGCCAAGTTATGTATATGACTCGAATCTCTGCTCCTTGCATTAGAACTTCGGACCACAAATAGAGGGGGGCAACCAACAACATAAACAACATGCATGTTGAAATTAGTTTTGGCATCTTTTATTGGCTATTCCATGGGCCAATACCTTTCACATTTCAGCAAATTAACGAGTTTCCCTTTCACATTAGAAAATCAATTGTCCCTTGACAAATCCTAAGTTCCTAACTAGAAAAATCCCTCTTTTTGTCCTTGGAACTCTTATCTAGTTTATTTCTGTAATTGGTGTATTACTAATGATGAGTTATACTTTGACTACTGATCATACCCATATGGTCATATATGTTTTACTGCTTGTTTCTTTTCAGTTTTACATCACGTATATGATATAGAGCCATAGAGGCAAGTAATTTATTAGGTGGATGAGTTGGTTCTTATAACACTTAACCGTCATACAACTTGTCAACCTGTTTTTTTCACTTATACTTGATATAAATCAGTGAAATAACTAATAGGCGTAACATACTAATCAAATAGTTCATCTTCTCTTAGCTCACAGTTAGTCTGATCACAGTGGAATGAATTATTGTATATAGCCCTTAATGATCTAATGCTTCAACAAAGAGACGCCCTTTAAAAAGGTGTGTGCAATCCTATCTCATTAAAAAAGGTGACAATATGAATAGTTTTCTCCAATAGATTTGGGATAAGTTCAATGTGAAGCACAATCAAATATTTTACTAAAAATGTGATTAAGATGTAAGTTGGATTGGTGCAGTGTGCACTATCCTCTACCCATTTTAAACAGTTTTACGTTTTAAACCAATCATATAAGCTTATTCTTTGTATTGTATTGGCCAATCACATAAAAGAATACAACACCCTCTCGTAATGGGCAATGTGAGATTTTGTTGGTTTTTCAAAAGTGGAATCTATGATGTAATTAGAATATGCATTTTGATGTTTGGTTGTAGACTAAAAACTTGTTTGCAGGTTGACCACAATACATGATCAGTGTTATTTCTGTATTTAATTTAATTTTGGAGGGTCCTTTGAGTGCGATACTCCATAGTCCTTACTGTAGTTCCTAGGTATTGGCTCTTTGGGTAATGCACATTTTCTTGAATACCTTATTATGTTGAAAAAATAAATCCCAAATTGCTTGCGTAAAACAGTAAAAGGGTATTTTGTTTTCTTTAAAAGAACATTCAGTAATTTGCAAGTTGATTTAAATTGAACATCGAACGAATGAACGAACAGATTTGTATTTGTCATATTATGTTCAAGCAAGGGTTTCCCTGCCAAGTACTTGAATGACTATTTTTGTGTGTAGGTGCATCAATTTATGTTGATTGGAATAAAGTAAAATTAATTTTCAAATGATAAACAACTTTTAGGATAATCAAGGCAAATATTTTGGTCATCTTGAATGAAAGTAAAAGTTTTATTTTAACCACCTTCAAGGTGACCTAGCTACCTAGTGATAACACGTCAAGATGGTCTCGAACAAGACCTGAATTCGAACTCACTGGATAAACATTTTGGAACAACCATTTAGTCAATGATCACCGGAATGTCGGTTAGGCCATGGATATCATAGCCAAAGAAACATGGATCTCTTTCTTATCTGGAATTTTTTATTGTCTAGTTCGATTTTTTAGTTTAGTTTGTCTAAAAAAACCCATAACTTTACCCTTCAATATTTTTCACAGAAAGGGCATGGTGCATATTTTGTCCATATTTAAGTTGAGTGGACTTATCCTTTATTTTAAATACCCTGAAAATAGGCCACTAGACAAAAGGCTATGTTGGTAAAATAGCAAGAAAACATAAACAAAGGTCTATTTATAGGATTACTTGCCTCTATTTTTCTCTCATGTGTAAGCTTCAAAAATGGAAGAAAAAGGATACACACAAGATGGCACAGTCAATCTTCGCAGGCAACCCGTGCTTTCTTCCAAAACTGGCAAATGGAAAGCTTGTGCCTTTTTAGTTGGTAACAACACCCTTTTCTTGATTTTATATTTCCATTTCAAGATTATGATGATATGATTCATATCCAAGTTGGTCCTAAAAACTTAAGCAAGATTGTGAATTTATTTCTTCTTTTGTTTTTAACTTTGAAAAAGGGTATGAAGCATTTGAGAGAATGGCATTTTACGGTGTGGCGTCAAACCTGGTGGTATATTTGACAACACAATTACACGAAGACACAGTTTCATCTGTTAGGAATGTGAATAATTGGTCAGGAGCGGTATGGATGACTCCAATTCTTGGTGCATATATTGCTGATTCATATTTGGGTCGTTTCTGGACTTTCACCTTGTCCTCACTCATCTATGTGTTGGTATGTTTGTATATATATATAGCAAATTAACAATATATGTTTATTATATTTGTGTAGTCGATGTGTACTAGATTGTTAAAAACAAAATCGATCAGCTCTTTTATGTTTGTGAGATGATGATATCGATTCATAGCTATGTTGCTTTGTTGTATGTGATTTGGTCCATTATTTTTCAATGAGCTAAAGATTAAGCAAATCATTAAGAAGAAGAAAACTCTTGGCTTATATTTCTCAATGACCAACCATAATTAAGTCCCCAACAAATTGCATGATTTGTCAACTTCAATGGTGGTTTTTTGAGTTCAAAGTTTACATTTAAGTCTATCCAAACAAGATAGACATTTGCACCTTAAGACATAGGCTACCTCAATTCATTTTATAGGGTATAAACAATCATTGCATGCATAAACTTATCACCACATCATTTAATTTGTATGTCAGGCTTGGTGAAGCTCACTTCTTACATGATATAAATTATTTACCAAATTTTTTATCCGCCGTTAAAATTTTATGCAACTAATGTAAGTTAACTTTTTATTCATGAAGGGGATGGTGTTATTAACATTGGCAGTTTCAATGAAATGTTTAAAGCCAACATGCAACAATGGAGTATGCAACAAAGCCACTACCTCTCAAATTGCATTTTTCTATTCATCTTTATATATTATAGCCATAGGTGCAGGTGGGACCAAACCTAATATTTCAACTTTTGGTGCTGATCAATTTGATGATTTTGACCCGGGTGAAAAAAGGCTAAAAGTATCCTTTTTCAACTGGTGGATGTTCAGTAGCTTCATGGGTGCACTTATTGCCACCCTTGGTCTAGTTTATATTCAAGAAAACTTGGGTTGGGGTCTTGGCTATGGCATTCCAACAATTGGTCTTATTGTGTCCCTTCTTATTTTCTACATTGGTACACCTATGTATAGGCATAAAATTAGGAGGACACAAAGTCCCGCTAGAGATTTCTTTCATGTTGTCAGGGCAGCATTTGCCAATCGCCACCATGAACCAGCACGTGATCCTTCGGAGCTTCACGAATTAGATTTACAACACTATGTGGATAGCCGTAAACGTCAAATCTACCATTCTCCAATTTTCAGGTACTTTAATTTATGTGATTAGTGTTTTCCTCATATATTATGCGAGTAAATAAACAAATAAACGTAAATAGAATAAATAAATTTTATGTACTAAGTTGTTGATTGGCGACTAAAAGTCTATAGGGCCAGGTTTTGGAGGAAATGTGTCCTTTTCTAGATCAATGATATAATAAAAATTAATAAAATTTAGTTTATGTATAATCTTAAATCCAATAACGACGACTTATATATAAGTTATAAAAGATTATATATATTCTTTAAAAGTATCACGCCATTTCATCAAGTAGTTCGTGCTCTCTAATTAGTTTATTTTCAGAAAGTTATGTGATACAATACACTATCACTTCCATCCATGTATTCTTGCTAAAATTAAAATTTTCTTAAATCTTCAATTTAAAAATCTAGAAAGTTATACTCCTTGGTATATGACCCATGAGTACTTGCCAGTTTTGTAACTATACTCGCATAAAATAAAACAAACCAAATCGTTTTCAAAAAGTCAATACTTTAGCAACAAACTTTTACATAAAACAAGGGTGTCCTGACTACAACTTGTGGATTGGACCATACTAGTCCATTTAAAGTGATACACGCGAAGAAAGAAAGACAGGATATACCATCACATTCATTGCGAAAACATAGTTTTAAATAATAAAAGTAACATTAAAAACAATGTCAAACATCCGGTACAATGGTAATTATTCTAAATGTGAATTATATTGTTGTCAAAACTCAAAATGAATACAACCACCACAACACAACAATTCAGAATAGCTTGCAGCGGGAATATCATTTTAGACTTTTGCTTTAAATAACACTCGTTTGAAAGCTAGATAACATGTCTCAATGTTTTTATTATTTTTTTTAACGGCAAATGGAACTTTCATTAAACACCAATAACTCCCGGACGCCCCCTAGCAAGTCGCTAAGGCAGCCACAGGTTAATACATCAGAAGAACAGATATACCACAACAAAGTTGCCTCCTTTTTTTATATATAGTATTATTCCTAGAGGTCTAGATTACTACTACGCCAATTATTCCACGAGACACCCGAAAGCTTTGCACGATGGAGAGCACACTCGTAGGAAGCCTCTTTTATCTCCTTCACCACTCTAAAAATAGAGGTATCTTTGTTGTTAAACACTTTCTCGTTCCTTTTAAGCCATATGCTCCATATTGTTTGTAAGAAGATTGCATGAATGATCATCTTCTTTTTAGCTGAGTAGTTCAAGCTATTAACGCTTTGCATAGATTAGTGTTTAAACTACATTTGCCACTCTACAATGCAACAACACATGGTCCGTTGTTTCCTCTCTATCACCGCAAAGTTTACAAACTGTAGATTGCAAATTCAAGCCTCTTTTCTCAATGTTTTTATAATTTTGTTTTGGTTTGGTTTCATATTATAAATTTTTAATATCCATAAAAGAGGGTCATATGTAGAAAGTTTTTGGGGAAAATTCATAAAAAAGTAATCTTATTTACACAAAATTCCTATCAAGGAGATCCTGTTTAGTTTTCGTCTATTAAAAAGATCTCATTAGTTTTTAACGTCAACCTTCCATTAAATGCTACGTTCTTATCTAGTTAGAAAAACTAAATATGTTTCCCTTATCTAGTTAGGAATTCTGAATGATCCTTTTAATAAACCAAAACCAAAACTAAATAGGTTTCCTTTATTAAGAATTTTGTATAAAAATGTTACTTTTTTTAATGAATTTTTCCAAAAGTTTTTTCATAACCAGGTCCTTATCTAGTTAGGAATTCTGAATGATCAGTCAGTGCCGTAAATATTAAATAGCCTTTTGGGTTGTGGATGACTCTGACTCAGTAGTTTGTTGCAAAATTCAATTCAAAAATGGGCCCACGACATTAAACTTTATGTTAAATTGGGCCCATGGAACATCAGGAACAGATGTATCTAGTGACAATATCACCTATATTGGAAGGTTAACTAGTCATGTTCTTTCAAGATTCAATAACATAGGGATATTCCTATCATAATAGTACTATTTACTTTTAGTTTTTATGAGACTCCGTATATATTATTTCAAAACATTCTAAAAACATTACTTTCATTTTAAAAATTAATTAAATGGGGTTGGATATATTTACACGGTTTAAACAATAGCGATTGTTATTTGATTTGATGTCAATTTTTAATGCTAGGTTCTTGGACAAAGGTGCACTAAAAGAAGAGAAGCTTGGCAACTCAGTAAGGCCACCATGCACAATTACTCAAGTGGAAGGAGTCAAGCTTGTTCTAGGGATGGGGATGATATGGCTTGTAACCTTGATTCCTAGCACTATTTGGGCACAAATCAATACCTTGTTTGTTAAACAAGGCACCACTTTGGACCGACATCTTGGATCAAGCTTCCAGTTACCTGCAGCGTCGTTAGGGAGCTTTGTTACGCTTTCTATGTTGGTATCGGTGCCAATGTATGATAGGTATTTTGTGCCTTTAATGCGTAAAAGAACCAAGAACCCTAGGGGAATCACCCTGCTTCAAAGAATCGGGATTGGATTTGCAATTCAAATCCTAGCCATTGCAATTGCTTATGTAGTAGAAGTTATAAGAATGAAATCCATCAAATCAAACCATATTCTAGATCCTAAAGAAGTTGTCCCAATGTCCATTTTCTGGCTATTGCCACAATACATTCTACTAGGGGTGGCTGATGTGTTTAATGCTATTGGATTGCTCGAATTCTTCTATGACCAATCCCCCGAAGATACACAAAGCCTTGGAACAACTTTTTTCACGAGTGGAATTGGCGTCGGCAACTTCTTAAACAGTTTCTTGGTGACAATGGTAGACAAGGTAACGAGTAGGAATGGAAAGAAGAGTTGGATCGGGAAAAACTTGAATGATTCACATTTGGATTACTATTATGGATTCCTTTTGTTAATCTCAGTAGCAAATATGGGAGCTTTCTTGTGGGCATCAAAGAAATACATATATAAACGAGAATCACATCTTGAAGCAAATGATGAAAGTCTAGGAATTGAATGCAAAACCTTGGAAGCAATTCCATTAGGATTACAAGTTTAATATTTGAAACAAGATTGTTTTCGTACCCGTTTTATAGTAAAATTATTAGAATTCAGCAGGTAACTTCGGCTTATGTATACTTGTAATAAAAAGCCTTTATATATATATATAAAATTATTAGAATTCAGCAGGTAACTTAATGGATTATATATACTTGTAATAAAAAGCCTTTACATATATACATATATATATATATATATAGGGTAGAGATCTAGAGAGAAGGTTCTTAAGGAGAAAAGGTAGAAAATGTTCGTTTTTTATTTTTTTTTAGCTTGTTTTTTTAACTTTCATTATTTTTTTCACTTTTCTTATTCTTTTTTTAATTAATTCAATCTATAAAAAAATTTAAAAAAATAAATAAAAATAAAAAATTTCTAACCCGAGTTAGTGAGTTATACATGTAAGGATACGGTACGGGCTTCGTCCTTAAGGATATTCATAAGGGGTAGCTGGTAGGAGTGATAGGTCATAGAGGGTGATAGGTCATAGGGGGTGATCTACCTAACGGGCTTCGCCCTTAGCTATTATGGCTCCGCCATAAGCCGAAAGGCTTCGCCTATAGCTTACGGGCTACGCCCTTGAAAAAAAAAATATTTTTAAAACTTTTTAAATTTTTTTATATAAAATAAGTTAATTAAAGAGAGAATGAAAAAAGTAAAAAAAAGGAAAAAAGTTTTTAAAAAAAATTTAAAAAAATAAAAAACGAACCTTCTCACCCTTCTCTCCTTAAGGTACCTTTTCATTTGATCTCTATCATATATATATATATATTGATATGTGATTTAATTGCGAATCTAATTTATTAGTATTTTTGTAGAATATATTGTATTAAATTCTTATTTTGAAATGATTAAAAATTGGAGTACTGAAAAGTAACATAACGAAAAACTATACCAAGATATATATGCTAATTAATATTTAATTATGAGTAAAATTTGAATTGATTAAAAAAGAAATTTGTAACGTTACAAGGCCCAGTGGGCTAAAAGCTTGTTTATCATATCATATATACCAACTAGGCAACTACCACGTCCGGATTTATATGGGCCACAAGATAGTCTAACCCAGATTTATGTCCTCTTAGATGTGGGTACAATACAAATGATAATGTACTATGAAAAGTCTTTCTTAGTTTTTCCCAAAAGATATATAGTACTATGAAATGATCTGCTTTTCTTTTTTTCCATGCATATTATAAGCATATCGAGTCACATTTTTCCCCTCATGTTTTTTAGTTTAACTCTAGGTGTTACGATCAACCATGGGGTAAAATAATAAAAGAAACGTTGAGCAATATTTTTTTAGGAGTAATGTAGGGCTGTAGGCGGATATCAATTTTTTTCTAAAACTAATTTTTATTTTTTACTTATAGCAAAAAAGTCTTTTAAGGCAAATTTCATTAAAAAACAAATGAAATTTAATATCTACGTACAGTTTTTAATTACCCCCAAAAGGCATGTTAATGTTACTTTATTTGTCATGCGCGCTTGTATCTTCTTTAATAATCACCAATTCACAGAAGTTAATGAGAAATTGACTTCCAAGAGATAGGAAATTAAATGCCCTAGATGCGACCTAATTTTAACATGGAGTCAATTCGAAGCGAAGAAGTATTTTATATACAAAGTATTATTATTATGTATTTATGTTGAAACTTTGATTATGCATGGAAAAATAATTTAAGAGAAATTGCTAGCTTACTTAAATAACAATTACGTACAGTTAAAATTAAGCTTCATGATTTTCCCACACACTAAGACTAAACCATTTATCTTAATCTTTGATAGTAGTGAGGTCAATTTTAGCGATTGATTGGGGGAAAGAACGTAAAAAAATAATGAATTTTAACAAGTTATATATATACTACTAAATATATACAGTATTACTTTAGATTGCACATGATCAAATTCAATTTTTTTGAAGTAGAATACACTCTTCTTCATAGTTCATGGAACCAAAAGAATACTAATAAATGTTGTTATCAAGACGAGGTCGATAATGATGCCATGCCAACCTCAACACACCTCTTTTTTAATTTATATACTGCCCCCTTTCAATTCCATTTCCTTGTCCTCATTAGTATATCTATATATGTATATATGATTAACTCGATCGTCCAATCATCAAGTCGATCAGATCGATCACTAATCCAGTTTCATTATCACTAGCTAAAAACATATATATTAATATATGTTTGACATGAATTAATTCCTTAATATAGCAACCTGATTAGCAAGCAAGCTAGCTAGCTTCCCACTTTTTATTGTCTACGGATTGCCGTATGTAGCTAGGCTAGCTGCCTTTGATCAGTTGCAATTAAGAGGCATTATCGGTCAATATTAGGTGCATCATGTTTTCATTACGATCGATCTTCCTTTTCTTTTTCTTGTCATTATGAGTCAATCTATCATTCTCTAGCTTATAATTATTCGAAAGAATTGAAGCAGTTATGATATTGTGGTAATTAATGATATGCAATTAGTCCTAATAAAGAAATCAATGAAACCACTTGAATATAGACAAGCAATTGATGCCGCCATTTCAAGCAACCATGACCTTTAACCAAATTGTCACATCTCAAAGCTTATTCCAAAAGGGAGAACACCTTAAATAATATATATATATATATATATATATATATATGCATATGCAAACATATCGAATATATATGATGTATCACTATCTTGCTTAGGGTTTTCTGAAAGAGATGAGACAAAGGGTCTAATGAAGACAAAACAGAAGATAGGATAGAGAAGATAATTAAAAACAAGTTATCATATTACTCTCTCTCTTTTTTTTTTTCTTTTTTTTTTTTAAGAATATCAATTGAACAATAATTGAAAATCAAGATTGTGCCATTGATGATTTGAGTTGAAGTGTACACGTTATGTTATGCAATGACATAACGAGACAGGACCTGCCGGTGCAGTTGCTAGTCCAAAATTAATTGTATAGCTAGTTAATTAACAAAGACCTTTAATTTAACATTTTATCGACCTAGGGGTGTTTCACTAAACTTGCTATGTGGGGCCCCGGGAGAGTTATTCCATGATCTCGAGTTCGAGCCTTGGTAAGTTCTCCTTGAAGGTATTTTCCAATAAAGGAGGTGGTATGGTGAGAAAGACTATTTAAGATTCGCTTAGTGCGAGACTCTTTCGTTGTGCGATTAGCACACATCATACGCGTCTGAAATAAAATTCACTTGTAAAAAAAAATAAAATTCATTAGAGTAAACATATTAAAAGTTTAAATTAATTATATATAAATCTAAAAATAGTTACGTTTAATCTATAATATTTTTATGAAAAAGACAAAACAAAAAATAAAAAATTATGTTCGATCATCAAACTCCTTTGATAATTCCTTAACTCACAGCTATGCATTTCTACCACTTGTACAACTTGCTGATCAGGGTGCATATATATTGAACGCACGTAAAAAAATACTACATTATTATTAAAGAAAGTACGTATATACTGTATTAAATTAATGTTAAGGAATATAAGATATAATAGTTAACAATGTTGATATACACAGAAGTCAGGTTTAATATATGATACATCATCTCATAGTCTGCCATAAATATATGATAGTTAAATATAATCAACATCATCTAGTATTAATTGATTAATTATTCATAGTGAATCATCCTCATATATTTAAAATAAAATAATGAAGAAAAATTAAGCATTGATCAAAAGTTATATATCTATATTATTAACCGAAATAAGAGACATTGTCATTGGTAATGGTAGTGTAATCTGTGGACGTGGTGGATGGTGAGTTGTACATGGTAGTAGAGGAAGAGGCAGATGGCTGTGGCGGCGGCGGCGGCGGCGGTGGAGGTGGCGGTAGAGGAGTACTTGGTGGAGGCAGTAGTGGTGGTGCTGATACCACAACGCCGCCAGTAGAAAACAAAGCTAAATGATGATTTGAAGGAATGATATGATGATGGTCATGACTAGTACTATACTTGTATCTTAAGATCTCAGCTCTTACCGCGTTTAATTCGGTCTGTAGAGACTGTACTTGATGTTGTAAAGCTGAAATCGCACCCATGCATCCATAAACGGGGTCCCTTAGCCTTACATTCGCTTCGTAAACAAGACTATTTGCTGCGTCGGCTCTTTGATTCTCCGGTACTTCCTAAAATGTGATTACATCCGTCATAATAACATATATATACTATGAGCAAAAACATTCAAAACTAAACCATAAACACATTAATCATACTACGATTTTATCATGCATCAAGAAACTACATAGCTAGCTACTAGTCTTGGTGGAAAATTGATAAATCATTATCAAACTTAGAAATATATAGAGTAAGATCGATATAAGAACCAGCTAGCCAGACACATTTAACCATAAGTTAAAAAGATAATAAGATCTTTATAATCATGAAATTACCATCAGTAGTAGTAGTAGGTTTTCTAGCTAATTATATATATCATCACAATATCATGTTTTGAAGAAAGCTAGGAAAAAACATGTGACTCATCAATCGAAATGATTAGATCTTCTTGGTCATCAAAAAACTATTACGACGACTAGCTTGAGACAAAACCATAACTACTTTTTATATATTTCTAAAAAGGTGTAACTAATTAACTATAGCCTTATAATAAGGCAAAAGAATACATTAGTATATATGTACTTAATTAACAGTTTCATCAACTTAAACATCCCTTTGATTAATTACACCATATCGTAGCTAGATCCAGCTTATTAGTTAAGCAAGAGGTTAATTTATGAACAAAATTCAGAACCTATAGAGATTATCTTGAGATAGTAACCACTTTGAGTAATTCAATCTAGCTAGATAAAATTAATCGATCAGGTTTTAAGTATAAAAGAAGCTTAATTGTATGATATCATAGCTAGCTAGTATGATTGAACAGATGTATTATAAATATATACGTACGGTCGTACCATGAGCAACTTAGAGACATTGCTAGCACCAAAAACTTTGTGAACAGAAGCAAACTTTTGAGGTTCATGAGGGGAGAAATAAGGGGAAAAGGGGCATTCTTGAGCGCATCTACGGCGTAACAGTTTACAGGCGGCACAAGGTGTGATGGTGTTTAGGGCTGTTCCACCTGGAAGCCCCCCTAACATATGATGATGGTGTCTACTCCTGCTTATTCCGGTCGATTGATGATGATGATGGTGATGAATTGTTGATGATGCATCTATGTCTCTCTTTATCTTCTTCCCTATCTCTTCAAATCTCTCCCTTCAAATATTAATTATATATGTTACATACAGTAATCAACAAATTAAAATTAAAACCATGATAACAAGAAATATGTATACGTACATAATTAAACTTCCACCCATACATACACATATATATTTTTTAAATTTGAAACTCTTTTGTAGCTAGATCATTGCCCACAAGCTAGCTAGCTAGTTTCAAGATGGAATAATTAACATGTTTGGCCTTATAGCTAGCTAGCTTGTTTTCGATAACCCAAGTTTTTATGACATTTTTTTTCTTAATTAAAAATGATCGTATCTTTCATAAAGTTCTGATAAGCAAGCTTAATAAACCCCTACCTAGCTACTACCTGCTTATATTACAGGGTTTATTAATTTCTACTAAAATAAGTAGATCGATAAACAGTACGTAGTTTTAAAAGAGCTAATGTTTGTTAATATGTTTATCGGCATAAAGAACCCAACGGAAGGTTGATTTTCAGAAAGATAAATACTAAAACACAAAAAAAACTAAGCTTATCGAAATTAAACATAATTCATTTTGAAAATTAGCTAGACACACACACACACATATATATACATATATATATACACATATATATATATATTTAGAGAGAGAGAGAGAGAGAGAGAGACCTTTCTCTGGACATTCAGGCATACTATCTGAAGATGTAGCTAGAGATCGAGAGATAGCAAGGGAGAGAAAGATTATGAAGAGGAGAAAGCAATAAAAGATATACTAGTTTAATTTTGAAGAGGGTGGGTTTAAAGGGGGTGCTTAAAAGGCAAGAAAACTTACAAATAAAATATATATATATAAAAAAAAAGGGTAAATACTATTGGGTGTCAATAACTATAGTTTTGTTTTTTTAATTCGAAAGGCAAAAAAAAAAAAAAGATAAAAAGGGTAAATATTGGGTGTCTAAAACTATATAGTTAAAAGCTAAAAATAACTAAAATATGTAAAGTACTAGCTGCAAGCTGTTATAAATAGATACAAATAAATATTGATGATGCATGTATAGTACGAATGATCTGATCACATTGGTCAGTCGAACGTAAATAGTAGGAGTAGTATGTATCATTCAACTGGATCTCTGCAATTGAACATAGCTACAGCCTGTGTGTTATCGAGAAGCATCATGGATCTTTCATCAATATACGGTCGTCACTGATCATAAGACTGGTTAATTTTTAGTTTGTTCAGTACACAGAGAGAAACAGACAAACACTATGATATCAATAAGGTGACAAGCTACTGTCCAAATCAGTACAAGCTGGCTCTCTCTCTCTCTATCTCTAACACACACACACTCTCTCTCGTTTGTTGCTCACGTGTGGATTGGTGTTTAATAATTAACTACTTTTTAAACATTATAATAATCTTTTAATTTTAATTGAATACGGGGAAGAAAAATGGGGAAAAAGTATAAGCTAAGTTTAACCTTTTGAAAATTAGACCGGACTATATTAGAGGAAATTTACATTTATCATAGTAATACTAAAAGATTTATAAATTAGGTAATTCTAACAAAGAGTATGTTACTTTCTCATCAGCATTCAAATTTCCTTTTTCTTTTCATTTGACTATCTTGAGAATTGCTTTCTTTAACCAAGAGGAATGAAAGGATATGAGTATTGAGTCACATGAGAATACCTTGTCTCGAGTATAGAATCTGTCTACTTTAACACATGTCATCTTTTAAAATTTTATATATTGATTATTAATATTAATATATGTGATTACTTTCAAAAACAACTAATGCTACGACTTGTAATAACCAAAACACAATATTTGCAAATTGGGTTTTAATTAGGTTAAAATTGACTAGTCTAACATTGACCGTAATGATCCACATCTATCATCGATCACATGAAAAAGATTGATCATCATCAACCACTCAACAACGATACTAGCTAGCTAGCTAGCTAGTAATTAAAGATTAAATTAAAAACTATATAGATATATATCCTACAATAACATACATTACTTTCCGTAACACTCTATAACCCCCATATAATATCCGATAAAAAATCAAACACCACCCGAGCTCACCGCGCCATGGGCATAGTGCTTAACATAGGTGGTCGGCATGGTGTATGTACGTGAGGACCATATAAGACTGCCGCATCAGCCAATTACGTACATTCTACATGTTTGTTGAATCGGTGGGGTGAAACTTGATATGCTATCTATATGTTAATTAAATGAACAGCTTTAATAAAATCTTGATCATCAGAGGTTGAAATTTTTGGTGAGTTAAAAGACCCGAGACTTACTTTTTTGGGTAAAAAGTGAGAATGAATAAACATGATCATAAGCTGAATCCCTCGTGTTAGTTTCTTGTCAACTTCAAGAATAACACTTTCTTTATTTAATAATAATGAGTATACTTTTTTGGATCCAACCAAAATCAAATACTCCGTGCGGATTCCGCTATCATTTTCTACATCAAGGTATCCTTTTCATTTATAAAATTGAGTAATGTCTAATCCATATATATATATATATATTTATCAGTAGTAATCATTTTATTTTGTACCAAATGTGATCATAGCAGAGTAATGAAATATTTCAAGTTCTTTGTAATCAAAGTATATAAAAACAAATTACAAGATATTGATCTTGTAAAATATACGAGTAACAAATTATTAAAGCAAAAGTTGTACTGCGTGTCAATCGACTACATGGTTTAAGTATATATATCCACTCCCAATATAAAGAAGTAATCAAACCATTATGCTTTAAGTTTCCGAAACAAGAATTATATTTATCCCTAGATTCTTAACTGTACTTTGGGGGTTTCTGGTCATAGCTTCTTGCTATGTCAGGCTTTCTTTTAGTACGATATAAACTTGCCGTTAAAAAAAAAAAGAGAATTATATTACCCGGGATGGATAACGATGACCATTAAATTTTAAATGTTTAATTTTGCCATTACTTTTCGTTTTTGAAACGGCATACAAGTATCTAGCTAGCAAAAACCCGAGGCAATATATTAGCTTAATATTGCGGCGTTTATTTTTATTCACGGGCCTAACGGGTTGAGTCTAATTTTATCTACTTACACTACGTAGTACGTCCTCTCTGTTCTCTCGGCCTTTTGTTATTGAAGGTTAATTACACCGTTTCGATGATTCCATAAGCTCCAAAATGACAAATTTGAATATTCAAGACATATATGATGATCCAAACATTAATCTGTTTAATTACGGCCTTCGTAATATGATACATGTGATTCGGCTAGATGGATTACCATTTAACCAATCAAGTTTAATTAGATTGTGCAGTATAGTACGTAGAACGTTTAATCTCCACCATTTAGCAATAACTGTTGTCCCATGTTCACGACCACCACGATATAATGTGTGTGTTAATTAGTTTCTTAGGCTTAGTAACACAACCGACATCCTGTAGAACTTTAGTCAACCCACTAAAGTCAATGTTGACTCTGATAGCTAGGAAGACGCACACTGCACATTGGTAGAGATCGAATAATATATTTGCTAGCTATATATGTGTTGATGCTATATATTTCGCCTAACTTCAAAAATATATACTTTAATAGTAATTATGGACCGACGGGTGTAACTTTCTGTAAAAAAAAGTAGGTGAACATTTATAATTTGCATCATGATCAATATTTGATTACACTACTTGTTTGGCATGAACTAAAAATAATACATACGTATAGTACTAAACATGAAAATAAATAGAAGTTATTGAGGAAGATGTATGCATTATCAAAGTGGTTCAAAGGGTGATGTGGAGGGAAAGCAAAGAAAAATGCTTCCATTTTCAATTGAATTGGTGGTGGCTTTCATTGTAAATAGCTTTAAAATGGTTGAATATTTTCTAAAAAATATTCAAAGCTTCTGATGATTGTTGAAGTTACCTTTCATGATTTATACACACCACATCACACCACACATTAGATGGGTTTTTGTGGCTTTGTAAGTAAAATTGCCGGTAAAATGCCAATCACAATAAAAGTTAACTACAAATAAAATAAAATATAATATACAGTAATATATATACACATTTAGTAATTAACATAATAAATAATACTCCAATATAATATAGAGTATAATGTAAGAATTAAATAGCAAATTTTAATACTGTAATGTAGATGTAATAAAGTTCCTTAAAATGAAAGGAAATGACAGCACACAATGGGCTTCTTGTTTGACCCGTATCTTAAGGCAAATACGTCGCCCCTTTGTTTTTTCTTTCCCAATTGAAGTACGTCAATCATATCATTATTCAAATAAGTAATAACAAAAACAAAATTTAATCAATGTGTTATAACATCCCTCTTTTCTTTTTTTACCCCCTAAAGGTATATCCCTTCTAGTTTTTAGTCTTGATATACTACATTATCTTGTATGTATACATCTGATCAAAATTTTACATCTTTTATTACGATTTTGTGAACCGGATACAATTCTCACCTTTGTTATAACATCTCTTATTTGAATCACATGGTAAAGTAGGTAATTCTTGTCTTTATATCTGGTAGTCTTTGCTAAATATGAATAAGTAGCTTATTTTATATATCAAAGGATTACCAGTTAAAGTTTTATTGCAAGTTGCAACAACATATATACCATAAGACTAGAAAACGTAAGAACGCACATGAAGAAGGAAAAAGAAGCGGGCCTATTAATAGATATTGTGGGCTGGGCTAAGTAATAGGCTTATATATAGTGGTTTGAATATGTCATATGTAACGGATTAATTTGACTGACCGCAAAAGGTGTGGGCCGAATTTTATCATTACATTTATAGAAACCAAAAAAAAAAATGTAGTTGTGGAAGCTTTTGAGAAAAGATAAACTCCGGTTAGATAGTTTTACCAAACGTGTCCCACTATAGACCAATTGTATATATTAAATTGTGTTTTGTTAATCAAGAGATGAAGTTTCTTTTGGATCTAAATAGTTCATGAGTACATAACACAGATGTTGGGAAATTAACGACAATGGTGGTGGCCAAATGGTAAAAGGTTGGTCTCTCTCTAATGATGATATTATTTGGATGTTTCAAGTTCAAAATCTATGAGTATATTCCCTTGTGGCCACGGAGACTCCGGGTTACCCGTGACGAGTGCCTAAAAAAAGTGTAGTTCGAACCCTTTTCCTTTTCTGTCATTTTTATGAGGATTATTTACTGAAATGGTACATGAACTATTCACAATATTATAAGTTGTATACCTAAATTACTCTCATCATATCCTAACTTATCAATTCTCCACTCAAACGATACCTGAACCTGATCGACGTTAGTTTGGCTGTTAAGTTGGGGCATGACTACCCCAACTTATGTAATTATAGGTAGGTAATTAGTAATACGATGCATAGTCCCGGTACCATTTATGTAATTAACCATTATTATTATTTTTATTATTATTATTATTATTATTATTTAATTTTATTTTATAAAAGAATACTTTATTTTAATAAAAAAAATTATTGTAAATATTTAATTTCATGTAAAACATTGATAAATGTACTTGAAGTCTTGAATGGATACCACCACATAAAGTTGATTAAATCCAATTTGAGCTAATTCAAACCTTACATGGTAATTGTACATGTATTAATGCAATATAAGAAATTAAGATATTTTTTCCGGTTTACCCTTTTAAAAAAGAAAACTGAAAGTAAAAAAAAATAAAAAATTTATAAAAATAAAAACTTTGTACTAAAAATGATCTTTTATAAAATAAAGTATTATTTTATTAAAAATTTTTTTATAAATAATAGTATGTTTTTTTTTATAAAACTCGAATTTATTGCTAGAAATTAATAAATATGAAAATACACAATTAAAATCATCATGGATCTAAAATTTGATATATTAATAGTTTTTAATAAAATTAAAGAATTCTTTTATAAAATAAAAGTAGATATTTACAAAATATATCAACAAACTTTTTAAAATTATTTATTCCTAAATAATAGTTTATGTAATAAAAGAAAAACAATAACAACCATGATAATAATAATAATGGTTAATTACATAAATGGTACATAGACTATGCACTATATTACTGATTACCTACTTATAGTTTAAAATTTATGGTAGTCATACCCCAAATTAACGGCCAAACTAACGCCCGTCAGGTTCAGGTATCGTCAGAGTGGAGATTTGATAAGTTGGGGTATGACGAGAGTAATTTTAAAGTCTTAGGTATGAAACAGTAATATGATACATAGTCCATGTACTATTTCAGTAAATAACCCTATTTATGATTTAATCTACATCCAAGTATAAGATAGTCACGAATTCAAAGTTATAACTGGTAGGGTTCAATCCTCATCCCATGCAAAGATTGAAGAACCTTTTATAACATTTAGGTAGAAACTAGAAGCAGCATCTCTACTTAGGTAGGGGTAAGGTTTGCATACATCTCAACCTCTCCTATATACCGTCGAGATATTGGGGCTCAAAACCCGCAGAAGATTGCACTGAGCAGTTTCTTTCTTTTTTTAAGTCTAAATTACCAACTCGATGATATTAGTATCATAACGTACATCTGTTTGTACAATGGATTAGGTTAAAGGATTTAGAAGTGTTTGATGGGTTGGACGGCGATTCCCTGTTGGTAGGAGTCTTCCTCCCTTGTACGCCGGTTTAGTTATGTTTAGATCTCTTAGGGTTTTGCCCGTGGATCGTGTATGTGTTTTAGGGTTTTTCCCGTAGTAGGCATTATGATAATGATTAGGGTTTTCCCCCTTTTATAGCTGCTTTTTCGTGGAGAATAAGTCTCCCACGCGTCTTTTATCTTTGGTAACGATCTCCTTTATTTAAGGAAGTGATATGATCGTATCTTTTCCTGTTTATCTTCTTTTCCCCAGGCTATGTGATATCTTGGGTGACCTTTAAGCCTACCTAGGGTGAGGCTTTATTCTGGGTGACGGTGGGTACACCATCAAGCCCCCCAAACTAATAATATGATATGCCAAGATCATGTTGTTAGTCTTAGCCGAAGATGTAATGCTAGCCATCCTTCCCCCTATTTATGGGGGGTTCGTGACTTATTCCCCAAGTAGGGTTTTTCGGGCCGTGTATATCACTTCTAAGAATAAGGGATTTGATTTGATCTTCTTTCCTAAGATATAGGATTCTTGATAAATGCAAATCTTTTCCTTGTTTATCGAGAGTGAAACGTACCCTTCAAGCATACCCTGCGTGTTTGCATCTGGGAGTCCGCTATCTTTCAGAAGGCTGTTGAGAGGGACGATTTCGTACGAAAACGAATCTTGAATGGCCCTTCTTGCAAATTGTCGATAGTGCGTCCCGTATCCCTATATGAGGTAAGCAATTGGATTCGGGGTTTTGTTTTTCACTTTTGTTGATAGATTCCATAAATAAATAAATGAAGTGGGGTTATCGGAAAAAGAGGAGTGTTTTCTGCAAGCATGGCCGGATAAAGACTATTGGCCAGAAGTTTAAGCTCGGTGCTAGGTCGTATGTGGAAATGATAAAAATTCGCCGATTGGAGTCGGATCTGGAAATCTTGAAGCGGCGTTCTGAAGGTTGTGGCACGTCCGCTGGTTTTGCCTCTGTTTCTTCCAACGATTGCTCCTCCGATGTTCAAAATTTGAAGCGAGCTCTAGATATTAAAGATATCCAGCTGCAGATCACTCGAGATGGGATGGTGAATAGAGAAAATCAGCTGTAGCTTCTTCGTTCCGATCTATCAGCTCTGCAGGTGAAGTATAAGAAGGTAATGACGGAAGTAATTCCTTTTGTACACCACTTGACCAAGGTGAATCCGCTTTCCGAGAAGTCTCTTGTCGACCAAGCTGCTTGTGAAGATTTTGATATTTATAAAATATGTCCGGATTCGTCGGTTGGGTCATAGTCATGTTTTCGGATTCTTCATCCGATTTTTAGGTTTTGTACTCGGATTCTTCATCCGGTTTTTGGTTTTTTTTTTTTTTTGTACCCGGATTCTTCATCCGGTGTTTAGTGGTATACTCGGATTCTTCATCCGGTTTTTATCTGGGTGTTTTATTACCCCGTTTCATAATATTAGCTGTTGGAGCTGTCATCTTTTGCCTTGGTTGTTGTTGGATTCCTATCACCATATATGCCAATGTACTGTCTTGACGACTTCATCAATGTCTTTCCTTAGTTGTATACATGAGCTTGTATCGTACCCTATATCATTGTGGGAGTTACAATATTTGCCTTTTTCCTCTTTCACTCATATTCACTTTTTTCAGGATTTTGTTGTATGCACTTGCTTTTTCGGCAGTTAGGCATATGCTTTGATAAAGTCATAGAAGTATGATTTTGCCATTGCCTTGTTTAGCGTTTTTGGGCATGCGTTATAGTCATGACTTTATTATAATATGCTTTGCCTTTTTTGGCTTTTCGAAATTATGTGTGTGAGGTTGCGATCCTTCTTCACCATGAATCATAATTTTTGTACACTGGAGGGTTTGTAACCCGTCCTTGTATTAGTCCGGTAGGCGTCTCCACCATTCTTTAATAGTGTACTTTAATAGGATCTTTTGGAAGAGTTGGAGATCTTCTCTCCTTTTCTCTTGTTCAACAATAGATTATTTATTTGCACATAAGAATTGAAGATCTTCTCTCCTTTTCTCTTTTTATTTATGCATATACATATATATTAGATATATATATATATATATATTTGTTTAACAATAAAACTTACGCAGATTTGTTGTGTTCCATATCCTGTTGACGGGGTTGCCATCTGTCGTTGAAAGCTTGTACGCACCATTTCCGATGACTTTATCGACTTTGTATGGTCCTTCCCACGTTGGCCCTATTTTCCCCAGGTATTCTACCTGGCTTGCGTTGTTGAGCCTGGGGACGTAATTACCGACTTTGAAGCTGTCTGGGTGAACTTTTTTGTTGTAATATTTCTCAATTCTTTGCTTATACGCAGCCTCTCTTATTGAAGCAATTTCCCTTGTTTCCTCTAAGAGGTCGAGGTTTATACGCATTTCTGTGTTATTGTCTTCTTCATTAACGTTTGTCGTTCGACATGTGGAGACTTGTATTTCCGCAGGTAAGATTGCTTCTGATCCAAACGCTAGGGAGAATGGGGTTTCCCCATTGCTTTGCTTGGGTGTTGTACGATGTGCCCAGAGTACCAATGGTAATTCATCCACCCAGCCACTATGGCTACGTCCCAGCCTTTTTTCCATGCCATTCACAATCTGTTTGTTGATTGCTTCTACTTGTCCATTCCCTTGTGGGTGATATACTGATGTGAAGGATTGCTTTATGTTTAGCCTTTGACACATTTCTGTGAATGTACCCTCCGCAAATTGTTTTCCATTATCTGAGATTATCATTTGTGGTAACCCAAATCGGTATATTATATATTCCCAGACGAAATTCTCAATTGTTTTTCCATTTATTGTTGCCACAGGTTTTGCTTTCACCCATTTTGTGAAATAATCAATAGCCACAATTAGAAACTTTACCTTTCCTGGTGCTTTTGGTGGTGGCCCTGATATGTCTCAATTTATACATGTTTCCCTCATACGATTTGGACGTTTTAGACACGTTTGATAGCCGTTTATACATGTTTTGTGGTGCTTTATGGTATTTGCTAGTGATTTCAGGTCTAAAGCAAGTTTATTGCTCACAAATGGTAGAAAACGACTTAAGAAAGGTCCATATGCACTAACGGATGAGTATTGGTGAAGAACGAAGCTGAAACGGCAACTCCAGGCAAGACTAGCTGCGCGAGCTAGTGTCCTAGCGGCGCTAGTCAGAAAACACAACCCGGTAGCGGCGCTAGATTGAGTCCTAGCGGCGCTAGTTTGCTGTTCATTGATCAGAATTGCTCATAAACACTCCTAGCGACGCGAGGAAAGTTCCTAGCGGCGCGAGATCGATCTGACATCACCATTTTCTCTCTCTTGGGGTATAAATACCATCCACTATTCCACCCAAACCCTAGTCTTGGACACTTTAGCTCACACACTTATACTTCAGCCGTTTTTCAAAGTTTTCCAAGGGTTTTCATCACTCCAACATCATTGGAAGATTTAAAGATTGAATTTGGCTCTTGTTTAGTGATTGTAGCTAGATTGTAACCTCGATTTGGATTATTACTTCATATTTGGTACATTATGTCTTCCTTCTTATTTCAATCTTTAGCTTTTAACATTATGAGTAGCTAAATCTTTATACATCTATGAAGATGAAGTGAAACAATTAGTCATGGTTGCATAGTATTTTGAATTCAAGTTGGTTTTACTTAACATTTTGTCAAGATCTTAATGAAGTGATTTCTTCTACTTAAATTTGTGTTCTTGGTAGTATTTGTGTTCTTCGATAGTTGTACTAGTTGAATGCAAGTATTATTTTAGTTGTTTGTCTATGAATAACTTTTGATAGGTCATGGTATGATAGTAAAGAATACAAGTTTAATAGAAATTACTTTGTTAAGTGGATTTAACGGTTGGTGGTACCATGTTTCTTTCACAAAGATAAAATTGTTATTTAAATAATCAAACGAACTAGTTAGTTCAAGGAATTGCAATAGGGTTGGTGGTACCACTTGTTGCAAGAAATTGAGTTGATTAGGTGATTGAGTTGATTTTACAAACGTAGTGCACCCGTTTGTGTTTTTGACTTGTCACGATTATTATCACCAACAATATTGAACTTTGAGCTTAAACCATATGCAACCTAGACTTTTTGTGGAGCGGATTCGACATAGATGGCTTTTTAACTATTGTTTACAGTAAAACCATTTTCGATTAATTCTTCGGAATTACTAATTTGTTTTAACTTCCACAAACTAACTTTTCTAAACGCAAAGTGACAATTCGGTCACAAACCAACCTTTCTCTTGATTTACATTTTTACAACCTTAAGTACAACATTCAGTCCTTGTGTTCGATCCTGGTCTTACCAATTAACTATATTACATACGAACGTGTACACTGCCCGTAAGTGTGTGGTAGTCGTAAGCGGTAGATCTTGTTATAAATTATTAAACTCGATTTCACACATCAAGTTTTTGGCGCCACTGCCGAGGATTGATTTTACGTACTTGTGGTTGAGATTCTGTGAATCGATCCTTTTTCGTGCTTAGCACGGGAAAGTTACTTGCTTTGATTTATTTTTAGTTTTCTTCATTGTACCTCAGGTGCTATTAAGGTTTTCGTTTGTTGTGTTGTGATCGCAGATTATTTTCAGGTAGTGGATGAGCACTCGAGCTTCTGGGAAACCGTTAGTGAAGGCCACATCTAACCCTGACAAACTCAAAAAGCGCACCAAGCCACAAACATCACAACTGTCATCATCCGCACCCATTTACATAGACACCACTCCTAGACCCAAACCCGACCACATACTTCACGAGACTTTATTACGAGTCGGGAAGTACCGAGTGGGGTTACTATTCCGAAAAAGAAGAACCGACTTCCGATAAAACACCTACTCCACCTGAATCACCGAAGCCGGACATCAACATGGCCGGACAACAAAATAATCCACCCGATCTTTTTAACACCAAAATCGAGGACCTACCTCGAACCATACCAACCTCTCGCCAATCCGCCATTGTTAGCCCCAAAATTGATACTTTCACCATGAAAGGCAACCACTTGCAAATGGTTAAGGATTTGTGTTTTGATGGAAGAAACAAAAGGGATCCTCATGAGCATCTCGACAAGTTTGAGATGATTTGCAACTTGTTCAACTATGGGGAGAACCAAGCTAACAATGTCAAGATGAAGTTTTTTCCTATGTCTCTAGCGGGGGAAGCTCATAAATGGTTAAAGGGGTTAGCGCCTAATAGTTTGACTACATGGGAGGCGGTTAGAGAAGCTTTGATTGAAAGGTTCTTTCCGGCAAATCGGGAAAGAGAACTTAGGCTTATAATCCGTTCTTTTAGGCAAGATGAGGATGAGTCCATAGTTGAAGCTTGGTTGAGAATGAAGGATCTTTTGTGGGAATGCCCCGGGCATGGGGTGAGTGATACCGAGATTGTTGGTATATTTTTGGATGGAAAGAATATGGAAAGTTATGAGAAGATGGTCATGACTTGTGGGGGTAGTACTACTTATAAGACTCCTAGTGAGATTTGGAAGATGTTTGAGGATATGGCTAAGGTTCAAGTTTCTAGGTCTCCTAGTAGGGATCGTATGGATAGAAGGACACGTAGAGTAGTAGCCTGGGTTGATGAGGGAGAGACATCCGAGGTGGTTAGTGAGATTAGAGCGCTCTCAAAGCACATGGATGAAAGGTTTTCCATGGTGGAAAACAATTTTGGAGGATTAGAGCGTGATGTTAAGATCATGGCCGGGGGGTGTGTTCATTGTGGTGGACCACATAATGCCGATGAATGTGATCAAATGGTTAGAGAAGATGTGAATTATGTGCACAACCAAAGATCCGGTCAATATCAACCGCTCTTCCAACGTGGTGGCAACTACCAAGGCCGTCACCAAGGTAACTCTTCAAACTCTTCTAATTCTTTTTCTAACAATCGTGGTAGCAACTTTTAATGTAGGTGGCAAAAGGATGACAACCAAGGTCCACCTCAACAACAACAACCACCATCACCACCAAAGAATGGTGAGAATGGGGAGGAAACCCCATCTCTTGCGGCCATGATGGCCAAGTTCTTGGATAAGCAAGAGAAAAGGGAGGAAGCTCAAGAGAAAAGAAATGCTTCAATGGAGAATTATTCCAAGCTTTTGAATGATAAGATTGGGGGTTTGCATATAAAGATCGATGAGAGCAACCGGAACAACCATGCTTTGATATCTAACTTGGAAACGAGGTTAGATAGGATGGGGAACTCTCAAAGGCAGCCGGGTACACTTCCAAGTAATACCCAACAAAACCCAAATCAAGGCAAGGAGTGTCATGGAGACATGGGGATGACAAGTACAAAGGACCCCAACACCGGAACGAGACCGTAAATGCAATAACTACACGGTCCGGTAAGGTAATCACTCCTCCTAAGGATAACTCTTTTGTTTCTAATGTTTCTCCTAGTACAGGAAATTTTGATGAAGAGTTCGATGATGAAGTTGAAATGGAGTCACCGCCGGTGGTGACTACTTCGGTTCCTAAAGCCACACCAATCAAGGAACCCGAAGTCAAGCCATAGAAGCCAAAGGTTCCCTTTCCTCAACGCTTGAGGAAGGAAAAGCTTCAAGAGCAATACAACAAGTTCTTTGATATGATCAAGACGGTGACAATCAATGTCCCACTAGTTGACCTCATTTCGGGCATGCCTAACTATGCCAAATTCATCAAGGAGCTAGTGACGGACAAGAAGAAGCTAGATGAAGCAAAGGAAACCTTTTTGAACGAAGAATGCTCGGCGGTAGTCAAAAACAAGCTTCCACCAAAGCTTGCCGATCCAGGGAGTTTTCTCATTGGTTGTTCATTTGGTACTAAATCGTCTTGTAAAGCGTTAGCCGATCTTGGGGCTAGCATCAATTTGATGCCATATTCAGTTTTTACCAAGCTTTCATTTGGGGAATTAAGGCCCACTAAGATGAGCATCCGCCTTGAGGATCATTCCTTTCAATACCCAATGGGGGTGGCCGAAAACTTGCAAGTGCAAGTAGGCAAATTTGTTTTTCTTGTTGATTTTGTGATTTTAGAAATGGACGAGGACACCAAGGTGCCTCTCATTTTGGGCCGACCATTTTTATACACCGCGGATGCTATCATTCGGGTAAAGGACAAGGAAATTTCCTTGGGTGTCGGGGAAGACCGTATTGTGTTTAAAATTGAAAAAGCTTTGAAACATTCTTATTCTTCCGATGACACTTGTTTTAGAATTGATGTTATAGATGATGCGGTCGAGTTGGAAAAATTGGAGCTTGTAGGTGTTGAAGATGACACAAGCGATGATAGATGGGCTAGCATTGGTGAAGGGAATGTTGCTAGTGATCAAGTTAAAGAGATCAAGGAGATCTTGGCTCTTAGCATGGATGAAACTCCATTGGATAATGAGGAGTTTGAAGAAATTGAGGTAATCCCAAGTGGTAAGCTACCTACTTCGCTTGATAATCCTCCAACGGATTTGGAGCTCAAGCCATTTCCCGATCATTTAGAATATGCTTACTTGGAAGGTACATCTCTACTTCCCGTTGTTATTTCCTCATCACTTTCGGGTGAGGAAAAGACCAAACTCATGACCATTCTAAAAGCCCATAAAAAGGCCTTTGCTTGGAAGACCTCCGATATACCCAGAACTAGTCCCGATTTTTGCAAACACAAGATAAATTTGATTTAAAATGTAAAACCGGTGATTCAAAGGCAAATAAGGCTTAACCCAAACATGAAGGATGTTGTAAAAAAGAAATTGTTAAGCTTCTTGATGCGGGTATCATTTTTCCTATATCGGATAGTCCATGGGTTAGCCCGGTACATTGTGTACCAAAGAAGGGGGGTATGACCGTAGTCACGAATGAGAAAAATGAATTGGTCCTAACTAGGACGGTCACCGGTTGGAGAGTTTGTATTGATTACCAAAAATTGAATGAGGCCACCCAAAAGGACCATTTTCCTTTACCATTCATGGATCAAATGCTTGAAAGGTTGGCGGGTAATGAATTCTTTTGTTTTCTAGATGGTTTTTCCGGGTACTTCCAAATACCAATTGATCCTAATGACCAAGAGAAAACAACTTTCACTTGCCCTTTTGGAACATATGCTTATAGCCGCATGCCTTTTGGTTTATGTAATGCACCGGGTACTTTTCAAAGATGCATGTTGGCAATTTTTCAAGATATGATTGAAACCTCCATGGAAGTTTTCATGGATGATTTTTCGGTATTTGGTAACTCATTTGATAGTTGTTTGGCTAATTTGGACAAAATGCTTGATAGATGTGAGAAAGCACACTTGGTGCTTAATTGGGAAAAATGTCATTTTATGGTCAAAGAGGGTATAGTTTTGGGTCACAAGGTGTCAAGGGCGGGACTTGAGGTTGACAAAGCCAAAATTGATGTCATGACTAAATTGCCTCCACCCACCAATGTGAAGTTGGTAAGAAGTTTTCTAGGTCATGCTGGATTTTACCAGCGGTTCATCAAAGATTTTTCAAAAATCACACGGCCTATGACTAGATTATTGGTAAAAGATGTTGGTTTTGAGTTTAATGATGAATTTCTAAATGCTTTTTCTCTTTTGAAAGACAAATTGACAAATGCTCCGATAATGACTTCGCCGAATTGGTCTTTACCCTTTGAACTTATGTGTGATGCTAGTGATTATGCTTTGGGGGCCGTTCTTGGCCAAAGGGATGAGAAGCACTTTCGTCCAATCTACTTTGATAGCAAAACCCTAAACCCCGCCCAACAAAACTACACCGTAACTGAGAAGGAGTTGTTGGCGGTGGTTTATGTCTTTGATAAGTTTAGACCTTACTTGGTATTGAATAAGACCATTGTGTTCACCGATCATTCGGCTTTGAAATACTTGTTCACAAAGCAAGATGCTAAACCCCGCTTGCTTAGATGGGTCTTGCTTTTGCAAGAATTTGATATTGAAATCAAAGACAAAAGTGGGGCTGAAAATGTTGCCGCCGACCACTTGAGTAGGCTCGAAAACCCTCACCGTGAGGAGTTGAAGGAGCATGAAATTAATGATTCTTTTCCTGATGAGTTTTTGATGCAGGTGGAGGATGGAGAAGCACCATGGTATGCCGATATTGCTAACTATTTGTGTGCAGGAATTTTGCCCAAAGGATGGACTTCTCAACAAAGAAAGAAATTTTTCTCCGAAATTAAGCATTATTTTTGGGAAGATCCTTATTTGTTCAAAGTGTGTGCGGATGGTATGATAAGAAGATGCGGGGTGGTGAGACTAGAAGAATTTTGGATGAATGCCACTATGGTCCTACCGGTGGGCATTATGGGCCATCGGTGACGGGAAAGAAAGTGTTTGATGTGGGCTTCTATTGGCCCACCATCTTCAAGGAGGCTCAAACGCTAGTGGAGACATGTGATGCATGCCAAAGGCAAGGAACTATCACAAAGAGGGATGAAATGCCCCAACAATCCATTCAAGTTTGTGAAGTTTTCGATGTGTGGAGTATTGTCTTCATGGGCCCGTTTCCGCCATCCAACAAGTGTCTCTATATTTTGGTTGCGGTTGATTATGTCTCGAAGTAGGCTGAAGCAAAAGCCTTACCTATCAATGATGGCAAGGTTGTGATTGATTTCTTGAAGGCTTTGTTTAGCCGATTCGGTATGCCAAGAGCTTTGATAAGTGATCGGGGCACTCATTTCGCCAACATCCAATTGGAGAAAGTTTTGAAGAGATATGGGGTCACACATCGGTTCTCAACTTCATATCACCCGCAAACTAGTGGGCAAGTTGAGAACACGAATCGTGCTTTAAAGAAAATATTGGAGAAGACCGTTGATGGAAACCCTAAATCATGGTCAAAGAAGTTAGATGATGCCCTATGGGCATTTCGAACCGCTTTCAAGACCCCTCTCGGCACCACACCATACCGACTTCTTTATGGCAAGACTTGCCATTTGCCGGTAGAAATTGAGCACAAGGCGTATTGGGCCTTAAAGCAATGCAACATGGAGTTGATCGAAGCCAGTGAAAATAGGATGTTACAACTCCATGAGTTAGACGAGCTTATACATGGTGCCTACGACAATTCGCTGTTGTATAAAGAAAGAACAAAAGTTTGGCACAATAGGAAACTCAAGAGAAAAGATTTCAAGGCGGGAGATAAGGTGTTGTTGTTTCTCTCGAAGTTCAAAATCCACCAACCGAAGCTCACGTCTAGGTGGAATGGCCCATTTGTTATCAAGCATGTATATCCCTTGGGATATGTGGAATTATATCGAGAAAATGGAAGTTCGTTCATTGTTAATGGACACCGATTGAAACTCTACCATGAGGAAGAAGTTGGCGAGGGAGCCTTGATCGAGGAGCTCCCACTTTTCATTTAAAGAATTAGGTTTGATCGAGTCAAGCTAATGACTCGTTAATAAATAAAGCGCTTCTCGGGAGGCAACCCGTGTGTTTTATAATTTTTTGTTTATTTTCTTTATGTAGTTTTGTTCTATTTTTATGTTTCCGTTGAGATTTACAGGTGACAAATGTTTTCGGATGAACCGGCGTGTAACATGTGTCAAAAGGTCAAAAATTTGTCAAATAACAGAACCTCGTAGTGCGAGGAGGGTTCCTAGCGGCTCTAATGGGTCCCAAAAGAGGAGCTCGTGGCGCGAGGCAAGGAGGTCGCGATGCGAATTGAAGGGGTTCGAAGTCAGAAGTCTTGGCTTGAAGAACTCGTGGCGCGAGGCAGGTTGGTCGCGGCGCTACTGGGCCAAAACAAGGAGCTAGTGGCGCGAGATTAGGACTTAGCGGCGCGAGAATTGGTGGTTCAAGGTCAGAACATTTGATCGAAGGACATAGCGGCGCGAGGAAGAGACCTAGCGGCGCTACTGGGTCCAAAGCAACAATCTCGTGGTGCGAGATCAGGATATAGCGGCACGAGTTCAGGGGTTCGAGGGTCAGAAGTTTTGGCTCAGAAAATTGCGGCGCGACTGGAACATGAAAAAGATCTAGCGGCGCGAGGCAAGGAGCTAGCGGCGCAAGTTTGGTGCTCTCAAAGTCAGAACTTTTGCCTTCATAAACTTGCGGCGCGAGCCGCTCACCTCGTGGCGCGAGAGGGTAAAGTCCAGGTAAGTTTTTTTTTCTTTATTTAATTAAAATCAATAATAAGATTAAAAATAAACCACAAGGGATCGATCCTCAGTTTTTTTCAATCCCTCTTTTTCCCTCTCAAACTCTTTTCATCTCCAAAATCACACACACATACACGACCCATCACACACTTACACTTAGGGTTTGTGATTTCTTCTTCTACTCTTCAAGATCTTCATCTCTTAATCTCCATTCCATCATCATCATGTCAAGAGTAAGTTTTCTCATCTTTTTCTTTTTAATTTTTATTTCAATTAATTAGGGTTTTATTTGTTTCTTTAATTTTCTTTTAATTATTGTTAGTATATTGTATAATATTATTTACATTGTTGTTTAATCTACTTAGAATTAACTAATTTTGAGTTAATCTTTGAAAACCTAATTAGGGTTCTTAATAATTCAAATTGGGGGTTTTTAAGATTTAGTTAGTTTTGAGTCTTGTAATTCAAATTTGTTATTATATTGTTGTTAAAGAGTTAATTCCCACCAGAAAATCCAAAAAAAAAAAAAAATTTTGAACAGACTAGCGGCGCGAGATCTGTTTTGTTTGACTCGTTTTCGTCGTTTCTTCGCCGTAGCTTTTCGTTATCGCTCCCAAGTTGTTTCCTTTTACTTATTTAGTATGTTTTTGGCTGTTTTTACAAAGACAACAGGGTGTTGAGAGGTATGAGGGCAACATTTGGCCCCGAGGTTATCAGTTCGATTATGTGGATGAACGCTACAATGCCCTTTCTGAGAAACCAAACAGCGTATTCAGGACATTGAGAACACCAACCCATCCTTGGCTTAAGTTCCCGAATACTTCAAAAGGGGAGCGGCAAGCCTACTTGAATAAGTTGTGTGAGATTCAAAACTTTGATTTGGTCTCTCCTAAGACCATAGATTGGCAAATGATTAGGAAAGCTGGTCTCATGGAGTACTTTGAACAAAGAATGTTAACTGAGTTTTGGTCTGAACCAAGGGAGGAGATGGTGCAGATACCGATGTAGAAGAGAATCTTTGAATTGAGGAAAACAGTTGTTAAAGAGTGGTGCCAGGAGTTTTACTCTACACTTCAAGTACAAGACCTACCTATTGATGAGTTCTTATAGGATCGGGTGATCCACTTTCAGTTGGGGGGTAGGCAGCGCCACTGTACCGTTGTTGAGTTTGGATATCTATATGGAAAGTTCGAGGTTTCGGAAATTGAGGATGGCTCGGTATATCCGTTTGTAGACAGGAGTTCATTTAATACTTCGTCCTTTGATGATAACATGCCATTTGACGCTTATTGGTTTAGTATTTCGGGGAACGAAAAGTTTTATTCTGGGGTGAGTAAGGTGTCGGACATTCGGTCCAAGAGATTGAAGATTCTTCATAAGATGATCACCTACTCATTCCTCCATAGGGGAAATGCCACTGATAAGGTCACTGTTGATGATTTATGGTTGCTCAGACAGTTTGAGGAGCTCCCCACTTCTGGTTGGTTTTGTTATGCTCCATATATTTTGGCTAGACACATGTATAGGTGTAAGGAGCATAGGTATTTATGTGGTCATTTTATAACCAAGATGGTGGAAAGGCTTGGTTGTGATACCCCCGAGGGTCGGTCGGAGGTTACGCTTAGAATGGAGACCACCCTTTTGGACATCAAGGAGATGAAAAAGGCAAAAGTGATAAGGACCACTAACCCGAGTGATTTACACTCAGATGGGGAGCAGGAGCCGCCTGCACAGAGACCGAGGATGGACTCGCCACCTAGGGAGCAGCAGCCACCTCCTAACCTTTATCCTTCTTATGATTTTGCAGATTGGGGGACTAAGCTTGATCAGATATTGATTGAGCAGAGGCAGGTGCGAGATACTCAAGATATGCTAGTGGATGGTACACGGACGATGTGGAGCTAGGTGACCCGCTTGGGTTACCAGAACGAGTATTGGAAACCTTATATTGACCATATGATTCGACCAGAGACTCCACCTCCACCACCGCCTACTCAGGACTTTAGTCCTCTTCCCATCTTCATGCCTGCCAGCACTACTTTTGGGTTTTTCTGTCCACACCCTGGTCAACCCACTCCGCAGCAGCAACCCGGTTGGGTGGGTCCGAGTTCGAGCACGGCCGGAACTAGTGGGACAGCAGGGGACGCTCCGAATATTCCCAGTTTGGCACATATAGACATACGAGTGGGGAGCGCTACTTGGGGCATGCTTTTGATTTTTACAGGGGTATCTTTGGTGAGCCAGCTGATCCTGATGCCGGTGATGGTGTCCCTTCTTCTCATGACATGGAGGAGAATTGATTCACTCTCTCTTCTTTCTATTTTCTGAAACTTATTAGACATTTGAACTTTAATTTCTTTCAATTTGGTTGTAATTCCGCCGTGTTGGCGATGAGACACTTGTTTGTTTGTTTCTTGTACTTTATTTTATTTTGAACTATGTTGTTGGATATTTGGTTTTTCTTTTTGTTATTGGTGTTATCAGGGGATTGTTTCAAGTTAGCAAGTTGATTTGTTTCGAGATTGCTTTTGGAATTTATGGAACAAACAAGCGGGCATGCTGCCCACTTAATTTTGGCAGTCAACCGTGCTATGGAAAATTCATGGTTTCACCCGGAGGTTTTTCATTTCTTTTCCTTTCTACATTTTGCATTTTTCCCTTTTTTCCCATTATTCGCTTTAGTTATTCGTCCATTAAGGACAATGAACAACTTAAGTGTGGGGAGGGGGATGGTAAATTGGAAAAAATGAAAATTTCTTTTGAAGTTTCCTTCCTTTATTAGCATTTTGGTTATGTTTTTAAATTTTTGAGGCTATAGGTTTTGTGCAAAGACGAAAAATGAAGTTAATATAAGATTTTGCTAATCTAGGATAGAACTTGAGATTGTTTACCTTAAGCTTTCCTTTTCTATTGCTTGTGGCATTTCATCATTCCAAGGGGCAATAGGCTTGTTCTGAACTTCAATATAATCTAGGTTGCTTGCTAATTGTACCTTAACGATAAATCAAATGTGAATAATAGCTTCACTAGATGATGTATTGGTGGGCACTGCTTGAGGTTTTCCATTTGAATTTTGCAAATTGTATCCATAAAGTGCTTGAAATGAGTTAATATACTTGTGGTAATTTGACTCTTAACATATGGTTTGCACACCGGATGTCCGGTCCTTAATTCTTATGTTATAGGTTGTAGCTCTAGTCATTATGTTGGGTCTTCATATCGGGATGTCTGGGGTGCTTCGGCATCAAATGGGTGGCACATGCGGGAACACGCGCAAAACATTTTCAATAGTCTAATGCTAATGTGGGCTTTGAGATTTGAACAAGTAGGTCCTAGGGGTGACTTCGTCTTACCTAGCTCACCTAAAGCTTCCAACTTGGGATGAGTTGTCCGAAAATTCGCTACACGGGTCTCATAGAAACTCATGGGTATTAAATTATAAAACTTTTTGTTCACGTATGTGTTAGTATTTAGAGCATGGCCTTTGGATATGCAACCCAACCTTGAGTTCTGGTGTATGTCTCTTAACGATACTCACGTATCCGTAGCGAACTGCTGGCCGGACGCTTAAAGTACACTTTCGTATGATCACCTAATATGTGGATAGAGTTGCAATTCTAGACCGTAGGAGTATGTTTTGTCAAGAGACTCATAAGTATAACGTAATGAAAACCTTATAGAAAACCAATGGCGTGAGTGTTTAAGTGGACGAATATACCAATAGTCATTGTGGAATATTGCTTATGTTGCTAATAATAAATGTGATGCTTGCTAATGGATTATAAGCTTAGTAAGAGCGAGCTTAAGGCAAATTGGAATGATAGAATTGTTAAAGAGGTAAACACAAGCATAGGAAGGATTCTAATTGTAACCGAAAGATGGTTTTGCTTTAGATTAGTAGAATTTTCTAATTTCGTCTTAAACTTTGCTCATTAGTTTTTAAATGCATTTGCTTTTGGTATTCAACACCGCTTGGTTGGAAACTTCCCCTTTAACTATAGATTGTTTTATAAAATTTTGTTGTGTTTTGTTTGAGTTTTGAGGTTTGTTTAAGTGCATACTTGCTTGAGGACAAGCAAGGTTTAAGTGTGGGGAGGTTTGATATGTCTCAATTTATACATGTTTTCTTCATACGATTTGGACGTTTTAGACACGTTTGATAGCCGTTTATACATGTTTTGTGTTGCTTTATGGTATTTGCTAGTGATTTCAGGTCTAAAGCAAGTTTATCGCTCACAAATGGTAGAAGACGACTTAGGAAAGGTCCATATGCACTAACGGATGAGTATTGGTGAAGAACGAAGCTGAAACGGCAACTCCAAGCAAGACTAGCGGCGCGAGCTAGTGTCCTAGCGGCGCTAGTCAGAAAACACAACCCAGTAGCGGCGCTAGATTGAGTCCTAACGGCGCTAGTTTATTGTTCGTTGATCAGAATTGCTCATAAACGCTCCTAGCGGCGCGAGATCGATCTGACATCACCATTTTCTCTCTCTTGGGGTATAAATACCATCTACCATTCCACCCAAACCCTAGTCTTGGACACTTTAGCTCACACACTTATACTTCAGCCGTTTTTCAAAGTTTTCCAAGGGTTTTCATCACTCCAACATCATTGGAAGATTTGAAGATTGAATTTGGCTCTTGTTTAGTGATTGTAGCTAGATTGTAACCTCGATTTGGATTATTACTTCATATTTGGTACATTATGTCTTCCTTCTTATTTCAATCTTTAGCTTTTAACATTATGAGTAGCTAAATCTTTATACATCTATGAAGATGAAGTGAAACAATTAGTCATGGTTGCATAGTATTTTGAATTCAAGTTGGTTTTACTTAACATTTTGTCAAGATCTTAATGAAGTGATTTCTTCTACTTAAATTTGTGTTCTTGGTAGTATTTGTGTTCTTCGATAGTTGTACTAGTTGAATGCAAGTATTATTTTAGTTGTTTGTCTATGAATAACTTTTGATAGGTCATGGTATGATAGTAAAGATTACAATTTTAATAGAAATTACTTTGTTAAGTGGATTTAACGGTTGGTGGTACCATGTTTCTTTCACAAAGATAAAATTGTTATTTAAATAATCAAACGAACTAGTTAGTTCAAGGAAAGCTTTGATACTTCTGATTTTCATGTCTTTGGCCAGGTCCAATGCTGCTATCAATGCCTCGTATTCTGCTTCATTATTCGTTGTTTCGAACTCGAATCTTAGGGCATATGTGTATTCTTGCTTGTCTGGGCTTACTAGGCGTATTCCGGCCCCGCAGCCTTCTGAACTTGATGCTCCGTCAGTGTATAATTCCCAGGTTTCAGAGTCTGCTTCCCCAGTCACTGTGAGTGTCGTGGAGTGAGTTACTGAATTTCCTGTTTCCCTTATTTCGGTAATGAAGTCTGCTAGGATCTGTCATTTGACTGCGTGCCTTGCCCTATACTCGATATCATATGCTCCTAGCTCGATTGCCCATTTTGCCATTCTTCCGGATTTTTCTGGTTTTGTTAAAATTTGTCTCAGCGGTTTGTCTGAAAGTACCACAATTGGATGCCCTTGGAAGTACCTGTGTAGTCTTCTTGCTGCGTGAACAAGTGCTAACACAAGCTTCTCCATCTCTGGGTAGTTTGCTTCTGCTCCTTGCAGTATCCTGCTTACGAAGTAGATTGGCATTTGTTTCCTGTCCCTTTCTGTTAATAGGACTGCGCTTACGCATTCGGCGGAGGCTGCGAGATATATGTACAGGGTCTCTCCTTTCCTTGGGGATGTCAAGGTGGGGAGTTCTGCTATGTGCTTTTTCATTTGTTCAAATGCTTCGTCAGCCTCTTTTGTCCATTGGAATCCTTTTTTGGCCCCACAGTTCTTTAGTGTTTTGAAAAATGGCAATTGCCTATCCGCTCCTTTTGAGAGAAAGCGACTTAGTGCTGCGAGTTTGCCGTTTAGGCTTTGTACCTCTTTTACTGTCTTTGGAGCTGGTAGTTCGACTATCTTGTTTACCTTAGATGGGTTTGCTTGGATTCCCCTATCCGAGATATAGTACCCTAGGAACTTCCTAGCCTCCATTCCAAAAGAGCATTTTTTGGGGTTGAGCTTCATTTTTATCTTTCGCAGTGTTTCGAAGGTTTCTTGAATGTCTGCAAGTAGTTCTTCCTCCGTTCTGCTTTTGATGACCATGTCATCTACGTAGACCTCTAGGTTTCTCCCGATTTTCTTGTGGAAAGCTTTGTCTACGAGTCGTTGATAGGTTGCTCCTACGTTTTTTAGCCCAAATGGCATCTTTGTGTAGCAAAATGTTCCTTTGCTTGTATGAAAAGATGTCTTTTCTTCATCTTCTTTAGCCATTTATATTTGATGGTATCCTTTATAGACATCTAGGAAGCACTTCCATTTATGTTCTGCTAAAGATTCAACTTTCCAGTCTATGTCTGGTAGTGGATAACAGTCTTGTGGATATACCTTATTTATATATGTGACGTCTACACACATTCTCCAGCCTTCGTCTCCTTTCTTTACCATTACTGGGTTTGCGATCCACGTAGGGTACGTGGCTTCTCTTATGATTCCGGCTTTTACAAACTCGTTTACTTCCTTGCATGCTGCCTCATCTCTGTCATTTGATAAACTTCTTTTCTTTTGCTTTACAGGTTCCATGCTTTTTCGTTTATTCAACCTGTGTTCCGTAACAAAGGTCTGTTCCCCTAGGGTGAGCACCTTGGGGACCCCTGTTATATCCGCGTATTCCCATGCGAATATATCGATGTTTTGTTGTAATAATTTGAGTAACTTCTTTTTGAAATCTTCTGGCAGCCCCTTCCCTATGGTAATTAAATGATCAGGAAAGGCTGGGTTCACGAGTACCTTGTCATTATCCTGAGCCTGATCGCTCTGGCTGGGTGTCTTCACTTCTTCTGGTTCCTCCTTTGAATTTTTGACCTCACTAATTTGTTTTGTTTGGTCATAACTTGATTTTATCATTCCGACGCCTGATTTCGTTTGGAATAGTACCATGGCGTGGACTGTGGAAGGTACCATCTCCATTCGTTGTATTGCTGGTCTTCCCAGGAGAAGGTTGTATGATGAGGGTGCTCGTACTACAGTGAAATCTAGGGTTTCCGTCCGTGCAAACAGAGGGTTCCCCAGGGTAACATCGAGATTTATTTCCCCCAGGGGCCATACGCGGTTTCCGGCGAATCCTACGAGTGGGCCTGTAGGGTTTGTCATTCTTGCCTTTATTGCTTCTGGTAATTGCAGGAAGCAACGTTCATAAATAATGTCGCATTCGCTTCCATTATCGATATATACTCTTCGTATTGAGATATCGAATATTTGTGCTTGTATTATTAAAGGATCTTTGTTGGCTTTTTTGTCTCCCAAAGCTGGAAAACATAGATCTCTTGACTGGATTTGCGAGTCTTCTGGATCTTTTCGTTTCATGCTTGCTTTATTAGGATCTTTGCCGGCATACATTATCGAGATCTGAGTATCGAAACAGGAAATCTGACCGTTTTTGTGATTTTTGTGAGAAAAATTTTCTGGATTTTGACCTCTTTTGGTGCAAAATTTTCTGGTATTTAACCTTTTTTTATGCAGGTTGTGGTGATGAGTAGCGATTGTCCCGAGGATGGCGCTAATTGTTTGTACAATGGATTAGGTTAAAGGATTTGGTAGTGTTTGATGGGTTGGACGGCGATTCCCTGTTGGTAGGAGTCTTCCTCCCTTGTACGTCGGTTTAGTTATGTTTAGATCTCTTAGGGTTTTGCCCGTGGATCGTGTATGTGTTTTAGGGTTTTTCCCGTAGTAGGCATTATGATAATGATTAGGGTTTTCCCCCTTTTATAGCTGCTTTTTCGTGGAGAATAAGTCTCTCACGCGTCTTTTATCTTTGGTAACGATCTCCTTTATTTAAGGAAGTGATATGATCGTATCTTTTCGTATTTATCTTCTTTTCTCCAGGCTATGTGATATCCTGGGTAACTTTTAAGCCTACCTAGGATGAGGCTTTATTCTGGATGACCATCAACATCTATTGCCATATATGCGTAATAATACTTTTCTCTTCGTGTTTTATTCATCATGTACTCAATCTAGCTAGGGTTGTCCTATCTATGAAATTAATTAGAATGTCACATTGGACACTTTGAGCTGAAATGAATGCTCCAGATTGTTTAGATCTACTTATTGATTTAAATGAAAATTGATCTAGTGCTTTGTAGCTTTATTTGTTTTCACTTTCTGTATCAGAATTGAATCAAATAGTTACTTACGAAAAGTTGTACTCCGTAAAATAATTAACCTACATTTATGATTAAGTTATCTATTCACATACAACACATGTTGTTTCATGTGGTATGTCAAGTTTTGCACGTTTTGTCCATCTTTTGTCAGACATTAATTTCAATAGAAGTGTGTTTCAATATATAAAACATCATGTGGTATTGTGGTGGTTTAACCTTGCCGAATAAACCGGTGTTTAGTCTGACAATGTATAGAACTATAGATACTAATTAAGATCAGTACACAAAATCACAAAATCAGAGGGTTCTTGTCATCATTACTTGTACTATACATAGCTTAAAGTGATATATATCCACTTTAAGGTGCATTACAAATCTGGAAGATTTCAAAGAAAAGTTTTGTTACAATTTATAATTCCAAAGTGAAAGAAAACGATTAAATATTAAAAAAGAAAAAAATCAAAATCAAGCTGAACTACCCTTCCCGCTACGAAATATTGTGTTTTGAATATGCATGAGTCATAAAGTCATGTAGTACCAAGTGTAATTAATGGACTTGAGATCCTCAAACTAAGAGCTTAATCAACCATACAAATACATATATAAACCCACTAAATACATAATTAGTTAGTCATCTAGTACGAGTAATATAATGCATTAATATTATTTAATACATTCGCTGAAACGGACTAGAATAAAGCCTATTCATATTATTGACGATTAGGCTTTTAAACTTTGTTATTTTGTGTTATAATAATTGAGTTTTTGTAACATGTGTCTGGAGCATATGTGTGTGTTAACCAATTAATATTGGAATGTAGCTTTTTGTCAATGGTTGAAAAGTCATTCCTTCTTACATGAGGTACGTCTTGTGTTCATCAAATCTTAGAGAGAACATAAGAATTATGTCCTTTTATGAATCAAGTAAAGTGAATGAGAAACCTTCTTGGAATCAGTTCGTTCGGGAGGACTTAGCTTAGGTATACTCAGGTTCAAGCTAGTCTGAGGAGGCAGGGTTTACCCCTAAATGGTCGTGCCTTCAGGCAGATTAGTAGGGGGTTTTCCCCATCGTTATTAGAAATAGGCAAATCTAGTTCGAGAGAATTCTCTAGCGCGGACTCGGATAAGACAACGTATCCTAAATCTCCCGTTGTTGAATCGTGACACGAAGTTTATAGCGAAATTCATCTTTAAAAAAACAATTAATATTGGAATCAGTTAAACTTTGTTTATATATAAAGTTAATGTTTTAGATTTCAGTTATGTATTGAGACAATTTATGAAAGTTTGAGTTAATTTAATGTGTTCAAAGACACGTGTTAGAAAAAATTTATAGTACAGTAGCTATTGATCACAAATACAGCGTGTAGAAAAAATTTATAGTACAGTAGCTATTCTTGTTGTATTTGTGATCAAATACAGCGTGCAATTTCTTGTTGTACTAATAATTCATTAGCAATATCTATCCTCTGATTGTTAGGAAACTTCATCAAATATGGATATCAACAGAAATAACGAATCAGAAATGATTTCTGTCTCTATGTTCTATATTCACGAACAGTTGGTCTTTAGATAGATGTACAAATTATTGATAACAAGTTAAATGTACAAACTATCAATATATTACTCGTTAAATTTTTATTTTTCATTTTTTATTCTGTAGTTTTCGTATTCTCATAAATTTCCAGCAATTTCTTTTTAAAACATATAAGTTATATGTACATCACTACACCATATATTGAGGAACCACTCTCCAATTTGGTCTTTAGATAAAACCTTTTGACTAACATGAATAATCTCAATAATTTATTCCATATGGGACTTAAATTCATAGCATTCTTGTTATTGAGCTCATTGATGAATATACTCATTTAAAACTAATATGATCAATTCTCTAAACTTTGTATAATAATACTTTCAATTTTAATGTTCAATATATATATATATGATCTATAGTGTTTGAAAGCTTAATTAGTTAATAATGTATATATTTCGTTCATGATTCAATCATTTAAACTTGATCAAATTAACTGTAATGAAAATAACTTAATAGTCCGTTAATTTATTTGTTTAATCCCCAATAATTTATAATAATTTTGTGATTCGAGTAAAAAATGATTAGAAAGCTAGATTAAAACACTCAACTTCATCATCTTAAATAGAAAGAGCTAGCATTATTTACCACCCGGTTAATACTGCACTGCACTGGCATAGGCCTATATATATCCAAAAAAAAAAAAAAAAGAAACAAAATATATATAAAGATAACTGATTGCATTAATTCATTGTAATAATGCCTTAGCATAAGGTACAAAAGACAACATTGCTTTCTTAAATTTCTTAATCTTAAAATGTTTCTTAATCCCATGATCGCCCGTACACAAAGACGACATCGGTGAACCACCAGTACCACGACAATCATCCTCCGACCCAAACTTCACCGGCGACATCTTCCATCTCATTGGAGTCGTCGGTGCCGAATGCATATACATTGAAGACGACGACGAAGACGACACCGACGAAAACGAGGACAATGTTTTCCTTGAAGAAGAGTTATGATGATGATCGAGAAAGATTTTACGAATAAACCCTGGTGATTTATTTGAAGAGCTGTTGTGGTAGTTTTGGTTGTAGTAGGATGAAGGGGGAGGAGTTAGTGGAGGGATTAGAGATGATTGAATGATTAGTGCATGTTTAGGAGTACCTGGCTGTGACTCCCACATGAATGGCACAGCTGATGATGCTTTTCCATAATACAACACTCTGAATGATTCACCTAACCCATTTGTTGTATCTGTACTAATTACTTCTGCTTTCATTTCTAGTGCTTTAGGTGTTGTACCTTTTGATTTGTTCATTGTACATACAGCTAGCTAGCTACTTTTTTTTTTTTCTTTCTGAATATGTTTTCAACTGATGGAGAGAGGAATACGCTTTAAATCTGTTTTGTGGTATCGCGCTACTTTATATAGTAGTGCCAGTTTTGATTTTGATGTATATGTGCGCAAGTATTTAAATATATCTTTGTCTTCACATATTTTGTGGCAAAGGGTACAACTATTTGAATTTGAATCTTTACATAGGATCTCCTTGAATCCTGCTAGGGTACGTATAGTAAGATTTTCTTTTAATGGTTAACTAGTTGTTAATAATTAGTCTTTTGAATTACGAGTTATAATTACTAGCACCATACCCGTGTAATGAGAGGGTGACTGTGTGGTGGTGATGATGATTGTTGGCGGTGGAGGCAACGTCAAGTGGGGTAAATTATTGATTTGAAATAATTAATTTAAAGGCTTAATTGAGATAACTTAAAAGATAAAAGATTGATAATTTAATTTATTTATTAATGTTAAAGGGGTATTATATTTGAAAAAGTGCTAAGCGAAAATATTACATATTTTTCAACACTTTTAAAAATAAATTGCTATTTTTTATAATATAATATAGATGCATAAATTTTAGATTATTAAGTATGATCTCCTTGAATCCTACGAGGGTACATATAGTAAGATTTTCTTTTAATGATTAACTAGTGGTTAATAATTAGTCTTTTGAATTAATAAGTACTAACACCGTACCAAGTAATGAGACGGTGGTCGTGACAGTGACCGTGTGGTGGTGATGGCGACTGTTGGCGGTGGAGGCGACTTATTGATTTAAAAATAATTGATTTAAAGATTTAATGAAGATAATTTAAAAGATAAAAAATTGGTAGTATAATCTAATTATTAATGTTAAAGGGATAATGTATGTAAAAATATTTTAAAAGATGATAACTGAAAATATTACATACTTTTCAACACTTTTAAAAAAAATTGCTATTTTTTAATAATAGTATAATAAAGATGCATAAATCTTAGATTTTTATCCAAGATCCAAAACCTCCTATAAGATGTTAATTAATTCAAGCGATATTATTTATGAAACCGTTTAAACTTATTCTAAAGTTGATACAACTTTATATATAAAATTGGAAAACTTTTGTCATTGAATTAAAATAAAGGGTTAAAATTTAAACATCAAATTTAATATTGACAATTAATTTTAATCCAACAATTAACATTGATCCAACTTTATAAAGTTGAATCAACTCTAAAATATCTTTTATCTTAAAAAACTTTAAGACATCATAAGTTTCCTTTAAAAACAAAAAATCATATTTAAACCATAAAATTTACTAGAATATTGGAGATATGTAAAATAAATATCATTGTCCATATGTAAACCATGTTGCCTTGATTCACATTGTAGCTATTCGACTTGTTAACCCTAATCGTAGGCTAGAGCTTTAGACGATCTATATATCAAGAACCCAAAACATTCTTAAAGCTAATCACTAACACCCCCTCCTACTTATTTATTGTTCTGACAAAAAAAAAAAAACCGCATCTTTTAGTTACTTTCGTTCGATAAGAAGAAAGCAGAAAATCAAAATATAGAAATAGAAACCGATGATAAAGAATACCTAAAACCTCATGTTTATTGCCAAGTTTATTTTGGTTTTACAATGGTATGGGTACATCGACATGACAATTAACTTGTTAATATATGCTTACATATATCTTCAACAATTAGCTTAATATGTTTATGATACCAATGAATCGTTTTTAACATAAATTATCAATATAAGTTCATTGAGGTTGTATTTTAAAATTATATAATGATGTATGGGCTAGCCCACAAACTTAATTCTATTACTCGTATATTTTTATTGTTTGTTTATTTTCAATGAAAGACATTAATTAGCGTTACACCTAACAATCAGATTATGAGAATAACTATCTAATTGTATATTTGGATTGTTCTCATCAACTTCCATGAAGGGTATCCGGGATGCAACGCTCTAATAACAGAGGTGGTGGTATGGGGGGCGGCAGGTAGTGGTGTTGTGCGACGGTAACAACGATGGTAGCGGTGATGGAAGATGCTCGCACACGTGGTGACGACAACCATTGGTGGTGATGGTGATGACGATTGATGGTGGTAATGGCAACGACGAGCATTCTCGATCATTATCTAACATGATTTTAATGAATAATTGTTGTATCTATCAATAAATTAGAACATGATTGAGATGTTTTTAAAACGACACGTGACGTAATTCTTGATCGATAAGTGTCCTTTTAATTTATTTATTTTATTAAATTAGCTTTTTTAATTGTATATAAATTCAATTTTCTTATTACACTTATAATTATATTATAACTCTTGGCTTATAGATACAAAACACATTATAACTTTATTTGATTAATTATTTTCTCATTAATAAAATTGTCTTTTTTTTTCTTTCTCAATTCTTCAATTCCTGTTATTTATATTTACTTATAAAAAATTATTAAATGAAGATTTCAAAATTTGAGTTTACGATCCAAAATCACAAGGCTATTTGTCGTCATCCACTATGCTTACAAGTTCCGATTTTGATGTGATTATAAAAATTTAAGGTAAATTCAAAACTCTAACTGAACATATTTTTTTATTTATTATTATTGTTTATTATAATTTAGTTTTGATCATGTTTTTTTTTTCTTTTTTAACCATAATTTATTTCATACTCACAAATAATGTATGAGGCATATTTAATTTTTTTTTTATAATACAATTTAGGTAACTACTGTACAATAATATTAATACGGGCATAGTGTTCGCGCGTTGCGGCGGCTAGAAGGTGATAGACAATATAAAAGGGAGGCGGTGGAGAAGGAGGGCAGTGGCGGGGGGTGATAGAAAGTCGATGAGAGTGTATAATGATTATAGGAATGGGGAAAGGAGGGTATATAAGAGTTTTATATTTAAGTAGGGATATTTTGAAAAGAAAAAAAATTGCTAAATTTAAAAAAAAAATATAGATATTTAAAAAACAAATGTACAAAGGGAACCTCCCTCGTTATGGGGTATGGGTTGTATATATGACTCACATCAATGATGGTTTACGGACCCATTGCCAGCCGCGGGATATAATATCGAAACTTTGTATATATTATGTTGTGATGCTAGTGTTAAGATCCAATATATAATAATAATAATAATAATAATAATAATAATAATAATAATAATAATAATAATAATAATAATAATAATAATAATAATAATAATAATAGATTTGAAACCCGTGTTCAAAACTGGATACGGGGTTTACGATATTATTAATATTAGATCTTCGTACATTTAAGTCATAAAAGATTACAATTTTAATGATAGACGTTTCCAATTGTTAACTTTGCAAGTTGTAATACAATAATCACAGGTTCGTCACTGTCATTATTAGCTAAGACATATTGATGGAATTGTTTGACGTAATCATTCCACAAGGCACATGCTATAATACGTTCTCTATCATAGAATTTTTTAAACCAGTTTTACTCATAATGTGGTATTATTATGAAGAATAATTAAAATTTAAATATAAACATATTTGTGATCATGTATTTGACATTTAAGTATATGTATTTGATCATGATGCGGATCCATAACACGAATAGTTTTATTTCCAATTACCTATTCTATAATAAATAGATAACAATTAGGATTATTTTTATATTATTTGATAACAATTAGTACTTTTAATTTGAGTGACAATTGTAACTTTAAACATTAATACCTGAAGCTAATATATAAAAAAAAGGAGAAAAGTATGTACCTTTTTGATAAAGAGATTATGTTGAAATTTTTTTAATTAATTAAATGATTGTAAATTTTTAAAAATTATCTTAAAATGATGGCTAAAAAAATATAAATTAAATTTATTGCTAAAAAGTGTAAATTATTGATTAAAAAACAAAAAAAAAATGTAAATTAATGAAACTTTTTCTACAAATTAATATAAATACCAATATAATAATTGGCTAAAAATAATTATAAATTAAGTATACAGGTCTAAAAAGTGTAAATTATTAATGAAAAATAAAAAAGTGTAAATTAATGAGACATTTTTTACAAATTAACATAAGTACTAATATAATAATATGCTTGGAGAATGATTATTAGATTTTTAGTTTATAGTTAATCTAAATGATGACATAAGCGAGAGTTAATTTGATAAAATTGAGCGATTTAATTGGTTAATTAGTGATTAGTTCAACTGTCTTATAATATATATTAAGATAATATAATATAATCTATACTCCTTTATAATGATTATCAACTCCTATTTAAGAAAGTGTTAGAAAATGGTTAGATGCAGAAATACTAAATTACCTTTAATAAATACCTTTTTTGGAAAAGGTTATTAGAGATTATCAAATTTGACTTGAATTAATTAATTTACAGTTTAGAACCTTGTATTGTTAATTTAGACTATAAGTCCTTATTTTTTAAAATATTTCTATTATCACCATTACATTAACTTACCAATTGTCGATGTCATCACCACCCGTCAACGACACTACTAAACTGCCGTCGCATTGCGCGGGTACCATGCTATGTAATATTAATATTAATATAATATAATAAAGTAATAGCCAAGAAAACGCATTCAGTGAGATAATAAATATGATACTCGACGTGGTCCAATTATCAGATGTTAAATTGCAATTGTGCCTTTCGAGCATTCTTGTCCGTGGACCACAAGGTGAGAAGACCTTGGGCAGTTTTGGTTGCCAATGTCCATGGCTTAATAAACATGGTGAAATTTTGTGGTGGGACAAGGCTTAGTGCTTATAAGGTCAAGGGTTTAAAATCTACATAAAAGGTTTTATCGTATATTGAGTTTCCTCTTAAATTCATGTATTAGTATATTATTGCCTAGTGAGAATATAATCGGGTGATACCCTGGTGACACGATGATACTCTAATAATCCGTCAGTGATCCAAATTTGTCGTTTAAAAAACAAAGTTTTGGTTGCCGACCTGAAAGAATGATTTTATGTGAAGAAAAATGTGCGAATTAAAATGTAATACGACTTATGATATCGCTATAGTGAATTAAATTGAACGGCCCCCTGATTTATAAATTCCATATATCAATCAATTACTTGATTAATGAATAATACAATTAAAGACACATTCATATAGTAAAGCAGTTCTGTCAAATTTCCGTAGCTATGTAATATCCAAATCGTGGGCTGTTGAATTTTGCCCCCCTTAAGCTCGTGGACCAGAAAGTACAAGTTTTATAAATGGTACTACGAAAATTAAAGTCTTTTGATATAACCTTAAATAATCTTCATTTTCGTGTCAAAAGAATTTTCTGTGACCTAATTTTGGCGTTTTCAATATGTCGAGCCAAAATGAGCGAATATGAGTCGAAGCAATAACAAGAATATTTCTAGTTTCATAATCCATGGAGAGAAGGTTCATGACGATGGTTTTGGCTGATTTTATCTAATTTTATTATGGCGTAAAGGCATAAAGCATATGGAGGCAAACGAAAGGAGAAATTTTCGTAGCGTTTGTTTCTTGAATCGAACTCAAAAATATTTTGAAGTAAGATTTTTATATTCATTGTTTTCATCGTTGTGTGTTATACTTCAACAAATGATGTTTGGTGATTGTATTAGTAGTTATGAATTTATGGTACGATGAGGATTGTTAGAAAATGTGACACAAATAAAATTGAAATGAAAGTGGTATAGCTGAAAGATATGTGAATGTACTATTTAATACGTATGTCGCATCATAAGTATAAATGTTAATTGGATTGATCTAAGCCGTGGATCACTTACATGTGTTGGATGCACGTAGTACACATATATCTCATTGATTTCAACGATAGGGGTGTTTGAATGAAAAAATCATAATAAAAATGTATTAGAATGAAAATAATGGAAAAAAAATATGAGCATTAAATGTATTTTGTTGTTTGGTATCAACAAATGAATATAAAAAAATTTATAATAATAAAATTAATACATATAACATCATTAAAACAAAAAATTTATATTCTCACCAATTCTCTATTATTTATAGAAAATTGAGAAAATAAAAATTATTAAAACTTTTTCCAGTTTCATTCTCATTATCTATCGTAAATAAATAAGAGAAGCCTTTATTATTCTCTTTCTTTCTTTTTCATTTCATCCTACCAAACATCCCTTGATAGTTCTAACCGAATACTTAGTTTCTCTAGCTTGATTCTTTGTTAACGATAAATAACAAATTGGGAGACTTTATTGTTTGATTAATCATATTACATTTCAAACTAAAATATTAGAAATTCACAATTTTCACACCTTAAATTAGCTATTTGATGTTAATGAGTTTTTAATTTAATGGTCCAAGAACAATTAAGAGACTTAGCTTCCTTAGGTGTTTCAAGTTTAAACCCGGACATTAATATTGGGGATACATGACATTTGTTATTATCTTATAATAAAAATAGCAATTTGATTTTTCTTCGAAAGATGCAAATTGTATATATGTTGTACAATTGCATTAAACTAGCTATAATAAGAGGTTTAGTAGGTTTTATGCAAAAAATACTATCATAACCTCATCTTCAGTCAGCATTGGAGCATCATTAATGTTTAAATGTTTGTGTAAAACTTTTTTAATAAAATTTTTTTTACTCTAGTGGTCAAAGCCTTAAACATCTAAAAAGTATTAAAGTATAATTAAATATAAATGAAAGTAAGTCTTTATTTCTATCAATAGATTGAGATAGAAAACCTTCATAACTTGTGAAACCAAATGTGTGTGCAGAGAGAGTGTTTCCCCACCTCCCAGAAACCCTCATCGGTGGCCTTCTTCAACAGAGGACAATGAACGATGGGAACAAGTCAAGCAACGTCGTCGTCACTCCCCGTCAAATATCATCACCTTTTTCGTCTATAACTTCCCTTCATCCCTCACAAGCCATGAACTCATATCCCTGTTCCAAGAACATGGTCATCTTATGATTATCTCATTGAAATAGATTTTAATTAATATGATTGTCAAAGTAGACAAAATATATATGTTACCCGGATGAGAAATTTATTAGATGTACTCGCGGCCTTGCACAATGTGGCAGCGGTTTGATGGTGGCAGTAACTGTTGGTGGACAGACTGTTGATGTTGATAGGTGTAAGTAATTGATGTAAATGTAATTAATGTAAATGAATTGTAAAAATATTTTATAAGATAATGGATTGATGGTGTAATTCAATTCATTAATGATAGATTGATAAATGTGTGTACAAAAGTTTTATAAGTGTTGAAAATTAAGGATAGAATGATAATTTTGTATATAATAGTTTTATGAAAGAGAGTATTAGAATTATTATAAGATAACTTTTCCTAAAAAGAATTATTATAAGATAAAATATAGATGAATTGAAAGCCTTATAAATGCAATACATTTCATGGAAATTCAATGGAGACCTTTTATTTTGAATGAATATTGAATAGCATCTTAATGGATAGGCAATAAAGGCCCACGTATCTGGCTTTAGTTAAGCCCAATATAAATTAAGACTCTTTATGATCCAGACCTGGACTTCAGTCCTTGCAATTTCTCCAAAATAATTCTCACAGCCTAAGATAATTCATTGCAATTTCTAATAGTATCACATTAATATGAAATGTTACAAGTCACTAGCACTGTCAAACCTGGTAATCATGGTTATAATGTAAATGTGACCATTCTGTTTGTTTTGACCCGTTTATGGGTAAACAAATTGGGTTAGTAATGTAAAAAGCGCACATTAGCTAGTATGCAACTTAAATATTTATTTTTGTAGTATCGTTTCTTTAAGAAAAAATTCATATGAAAGATTGATTATATGTATAACTCAAGAAAAGAAAAGAAAAAGCGTCGGGCAGAGGGAAAACCCAATGCGACCCATTTTGACATGTACTAAACTACTAATAGTTACCATTCTGACATGAACTGGTTGTTGACTTGTTACCCAGCGCGTCCATAAATGATGCATTCATGTAGCTCTTAAATCCCATTGCAGGATCGCCATGCACTGCTTCGAAATATCACAACCTCAATATGGCCAAAAACATCCTAATTAAAGTTGTTCAAGTTCCGTCCCTAGTTGGGATGACTGTTGTAAACTAACCATTTTGACTTTCTTAAATGACTGAAGGTGTTCAGTTTATTGAAAGATCATTTGAACACAAGAGTTAGCATTGGACCATACTTATGTTATGACACCGTTAAAGTTCAACATTAGGTCTTGCTCCTAATAATCATTCCATAATGACATACACGACCAAATATATGCTGTACTGTTAACAATTGATATAGAAAATAAAGGTTAGACTATAGGTTTATACAGCCTTTGGTAAAAGGGAAATAAAAGACTACATTGTGAATGATTATTGTGATAATTGTTACAATGAATCGTAGCCCCTATTTATACATAAATTTTATACGTTAATTATGGAAATAAAATCAAGCAATGATTTTATAACGATTCTTGGTTTGCTGCCTAAGATGAGATCTTCTTATTTTGGGAAATGATGATTTGTTTTGATCCAAAATACTTTCTTCTTTCCAACACTCCCTCTCAAGTTGAATAGTGGGATCACCAATATTCAACTTGGATTAGTTTTGAGTTTTGATTTGAGCTACCGCCTTTTTCAGACATGGTAACTTTGATTTGATCTACCGCCTTCTTCAGACATGGTAGATTTTGGTTTGGACTACCGCATTTTTCAGACATGGTAGTTTTGGCTTGATCTACCGTCTTTTTCAGACATGGTAGATTTTGGTTTGGACTACCGCCTTTTTCAGACATGGTAGATTTTGGTTTGGACCACCGCCTTTTTCAGACATGGTAGATTTTGGTTTGGACCACCGCCTTTTTCAGACATGGTAGTTTTGGTTTGATCTACCGCCTTTTTCAGACATGGTAGTTTTGGTTTGATCTACCTCCTTTTTCAGACATGGTAGATTTTGGTCTTGATCTACCGCCTTCTTCAGACATGGTAAATTTTGGTTTGAGTTACCGCCTTCTTCAGACATGGTAACTTTGATTTGAGCTGCCACCTTTAGACATGACAGTCTTTTTTTTTTGAGCTGCCGTCTTAAGACATGGTAGCTTTTTGATTTGAGATACCGTCTTCAACAGACATGGTACCCTTTTGGTTTGAGTTACCTTCTTCACTTCTTTATATACTTATATCTCCCCCTAAAAAAAATACAGGTATATTTTTATTTTTATTTTAACACTGCCTCTCAAGTTGAAGTGTTTGTTTTTTTTGCGGATTCAAAACAAACCATCTCGGCTGCTACTTCACGAAATCCAAAGTAGAGAACGAAATCAACTTTTATCTTTTGCGGCTAAATAAAACCCACCGAGCTCCTCTAAATTATATCGATGGATAGATTGATTATATCCTCTTCTACGAATAAATTGTGATCCCCTACTAACCGACCTTTTGCTCCCAATTCGTCCTCTCTAGCCGACTTTTTTTTTCCTTTTTGATGTTCCTCACGAAAGAACAACAACACCACACGACAATCAATTGCCAAGTACCACAATATTAATTGTGATCTCTCCAATTGATTCCTTCCACTAGCCGATTTTTCTTTCAAATCTCTTTTATTTTCTTATTCGATAGATTGATATGCCCCTTTTTTTACGACTGATTTTTGGTTTGTGTTTTTATGTTTTATTGAAAATTGTTTATAAGGTTTTGTAGCTCTGATACCATGTTAACAATTGATATAGAAAATAAAGGTATTATTTTCTATATCAATTGTTAACATGGTATCAGAGCCACAAAACCTTATAAACAATTTTCAATAAAACATAAAAACACATGAATTTTTTTGTGATAAAAGACTACATTGTGAATGATTATTGTGATAATTGTTACAATGAATCGTAGCCCCTATTTATACATGAATTTTATACGTTAATTATGGAAATAAAATCAAGCAATGATCTTGCAACGATTCTTGGTTTACTGCCTAAGATGATATCTTCTTATTTTGGGAAATGATGATTTTTTTTGATCAAAAATACTTTCTTCTTTCCAACATGTACTTATCAACTAATTTTCTAATCTTCTAGCCTTTTGCCAATAGACTTCATCGGATTTTACATGAACAATTCTCTCAGGGTTTTAGGTCTCGGTGGCCGAAAAGCTTACAAGACACCAGCAAGTGTACAAAATAAACCACTACCTTTAACTTTAGCTGATTTTAGCCTATGCGATTTTTATATTTTTTGTTGGGTGACCAATTAACTTTGAATTGCATCAATGCATAAAAACAATCCTAGAAATATATATATATAGGGTTTTATTAAGATTGTCATGGTCACCCTTATACTGCATTCTTGAGTTTTTTTGTATGGGATAGGAAAGGAAAGGCTAAGAAAACCTCCTTTTTTTCATTCTTGAGTTTTTTTTTTTAAAAGAAAAGAATGGAAAAGAAAGGGTAACTTAGGGTTTTTTTACCCAAAAATTTTCCAGCCAAATATGGTCAGATTTGGAGAGAAAAGTGTACATCAAAATATAAAAGTACCAATTTACCCATCAAATTTGCTGCTGCTCCATCTGTAATTGAATCTACTGCAACCGGATTATGCTCGGAGCTGCTGCTGCTGTCGTCTGTTCTTGTATTTGTAATCAAGGGATAAATAAAAGAAGGAAGAGATGAGTTTTTGAAAAAGTGAAACTTTATAATGAGATGTATGTAGGGTTATGAAGATAAAAGGAGGCTGAAGGAGGAAATGGTTCGTTTGTGGACCTTGTGAAGTTGTGCAGAATTGCAGATTTTTTTCCTAATGAATAATATATAATAATAAGGATATAATAGTAATGTTTGTTTCTTTATTTTTTCCTTTCCAATCCACTTTTTGTAACTCAAAAATGCAAATAATGCAATAAGATTTCTTATCTTTTCTTTTCAAATCAATTCATTCCTTTTTTTTACTTAAGTTTTAAACTCAAGAATGGAGAATTAGTCTCCGGATCCATGTAGCTCTATCACTCTCTGGGCTTCTATATTTTGTAAGTTTGGGTAGTCTTGAATTAGCTTTTAAATTTTAATATATAAACTATAAAGGTATGCAAATACCCCACACACAATAAAGAAAAGAACTTTCACCTTGCTACACTCCCACACGAAGTAAAGAGTTGGCCCAAGTGGCTTCTAGCTAGATGAAATACATGTAAAAGATTAGCAATGATATGCAAAAGATTAATTATTAGAAAAGAAGTACTAAAGTTAATAAGTAAGATAAGATGTTGATAATTGAATCATGATACAACTTATACATCAAATTTATAGATCACCATTATATATACAATGATAAAAGATTTTCATGATATACAAAAGAATAATATGTTATAAAGATAATTTCTTTTTCATTATTTAGACATAGAAATAATAATAATGTATAATCGGAGAGGGCCTCACCCAAGGTCTATTCCATCGGTCCATACATATGAAACTTATAAAACTTGATCTTATGGGAAACAGACATGTCTCACATCAAAAAGTACTTAAATGGGATAAGTATCTTAAAATGTTAAAAATTCTGAACGAATGTCTATAGTAGTAAATAACTAAAGTTGTGTGTATTGTATGTAAACAACTTGAAAATAATGTTTATTGTATGTAAGAAAATGTATTCAACCAATTAAAATCAGACAAGTGGCAACTCTATATGGTTGTCACGTATGTTTTCTTACATATAATAAACATTTTTTAAAGTTATTTACATACAATATACATAATTTTAGTTATTTCCTACTATAAACATTCGTTCAAAGCTTGTTACATACCAGGATACTTATCCCTACTTAAATTGCAATAGTTATGTAAATAAACTTCAATATCTAATTATGTAAATAAGCAAACCGAAAAATGAACCAAGACAACCAGAAAAGAGGTGTTTGCAACAACTTGTACTTAAATCTCACATCACCTTTCTGCAAGACTACACAAAATTTTCATAAAAAAGAAAGAAAAAGACATATATTAAGTGCTTGAGAACCATTGATACCCACCCCCACCATTGAACCCGCCCACCCAATGTTCTAAAGTCATTTCCTTTACCTTTTTTGTCCATGTTTAGAGAGACAATTGTTTGATTAGGATAATAAAGAACCAATTAAATTAACCACAAGTCATCAGTTCAAAGTATTTCATTATTAAAGCAATATCACTTCACTATAATTACAAAGTGGATTAAACGCGGACTTTTATAATTTTATATATCGTTGTATCTTGTTTTATAAAATCCCAGGGGAGGCCCGGAGGGGGTTAAACCCGACCTCCGTCTATGCCACATGTTTGAAGAAGTTACAAAATTGTTAACATATCTACACGTATTGTATATGTATAAATATAATGTGTCATAGAGAAAAATTATTTTGAGAATCCTTAAAAAAAAATTTGAAAACCTTTTTAAATTAATCATAACCATTAAAATTTTTAATCAATAGATACAAATAATAATGACAAAATTGTAATTAATTTGAACATTAAATTACACTATTGAAGACATTAAAGGGCAAAAAGGAACTTACAATATAATTATTTTCGTTCAAAAAAACAATATCATTATTTTATCAAAACCATCCCTATATACATGGATCTTACAGACTGTTTAAACTTTAAACTTAAAAAAAAATCCCTAATAACCTTAAACAGCGGGCTATAATGATTAAGATCAAAAATATTCACAATCCTTTCAATCCTCTAAAAACAATTATTTGTTCGTGATTGCAATAGATTACTTCATGGTATCAATTTCTTGCAATTAATTAATTTATCCTATCAATTTTTTGAATTGTGGCACAAATTTTTGTTTTGCGGTTAGTGATTTTGAAATTGAGACTACATCTGGCTCGGTGCTTTTAAATTGTTTCAATTACTCAGATACATCATTATCATTTTTGATAAAATAGTAAGTATTTTATTAGGGGGAAGTGAAGGTATGCTGTTAGGCACTTAAGTTTGGTGAAATACCTCTCACATTCTAATTTTTTAATCCATAAAAAATATGGGGGGCCATTATTTATTCATTATATATTTATGGATTTAAAAATTAGTAGTGAATGAGATTATTTCACCCAACTTAGGTGTGTGAAGCACCACCTTTACCTTTCCCATTTTATTATTTGTTAGTTTTTAATCTTCAAATATATATAAAATTATAATATCTTTTGTGTATCAGCTATTGCGATCTATTATTTTTTTCTTTTTACCATCAACTAGTAGGTTCGCAAATAATGAAACGACATTTATCGATTTACCATCAGCGAACAAGTTTAAGAAGGTGATTTTTTTTATTGTGTTACTGTAATTTTTATTGAAAGAAGGAGAAATTTCAACCTAACAAGTTTACAAATGTTAGAAGAACGAAGATGCAACGGGGATATGAGCACATGTGTCTGATTAGTCATATGAGCATATACATGCATGAACGTTGTTATGAACATATATATACAATTAATTTATTCTTTTTAAAGAAAAAATATATATTATGAATAATAATAATGCATATCTGCATATATATATATATATATATATATATATGTATCCTTCTTACAATTTTGATTTTTCTTTAAAGATATTATATTCGTGCACATGTGCACACATATACAATTATGATAATATACAAATTTAAATAAATTGTTGAGCAATGTATGCATGTTCCTTTTTTAAAAGATATTGTGTTTGTGCACATGTGCACACGTTTACAATTATGATCATATGTGAACGAAAATAAATTAGTAGGTGATCACAAATATGACCATGTATGAATTAAATTAAATTAGTTGGTGATCACATGTACATGAACAACCATAATGATGATCACATGTGTGTGACTAACCATATTTATTTTATATTCTATTAAGTTAATTAATGTTGATATAAAATTACAATATTATTCCTGTAATTATTACTGGAAAAAGGTCCCTAAAAGTTCTTTTTTAAGAGTTCTTAGAATAACTTTTCCCATGTGTTTCATAAATATATTATATATATATATATATATATATATATATATTTGAAACGACTGAATTATATTTAAAAGTTTTTAGATATATTTGATTTCAATAAATAGTTAATGACTGAATTATAAATACTATGATTTTTTTTATCGTTATAAAGTTTCATTTGTTTATATATGTGAATTACCTAAAAGTTAAGGGCATATTTTTCTCTGATTCAGTATGGGCATTTGAATTTTCAGGGCCGTCATTGATAAAGCCACCTTAACTTATTGTTACGTATTGACATAGGTTTCAACATAGTCTTTGAATTTCTAATTAAACTTCTTCTTGGACTGTCGCTTGTTAATAACGAAAATTATCTGTAAACTGCTTCTTCTCTAAATTCTCTCCAAATAAAAATGTTTCAAAGTCGCAGTAATAACTCAAAAACACACATCAGGTTTTTATTTATATAATGTTATATTTGTCTAAACTACTAACAACTTATTAAGTACAATATTAAAAATATATAAATATTCATAATAGAGGGGAAAAAAATAAGTGACCAAAAAGCCAAAAGCATACTACCATTTCAACCAATAATTTTTATCAAGATTTCACGAATAAAATCACATAGAGTTCGTAAATTTTGATATCTAATGAAATGCCCTATGAGAGTTGCAATTTTGAGCCTTGTAAGGCCGATGGTTCATAATTTAAGCCGTGTCACTCTTGCAATAATAAGGCCTCTCCTTATAGGCTTCTAGACGCGCGTCTTCTCCCGTTCCGACGCACCAAACGAGCTAGATGCTATAAGCACCAGCTGCATCTGGTGTTGCGTCTCCTTCACACGTCCGATTTCGAACGCATGTCTACTTAGAATGTCGGGCCCAAACTCGAGTATAAAGCACTTAAAAAAAATGAATTTTGAATTTAAAAAGAGTAGCAACGGCTACTTGACAGGCCCGTTCCTCCTCTTCCATTTTTTTTTAAATATTTTTTTTCTTTCTATTTAAACAACATCATTTTACCATAATTTTCTTCACATTTTACTTCCATCTTCCATTTTCTTACTCAAAAACACATTTTTCTCTCAACATTTCATCAACCAAAATGTCTAGGAAAAACAAAAATCTTGCAAACCAAAACCAAACCCAAAACACAAACCAACACCAAAACCCTGCCCAATACCAAAATGTCATGGATGATTTTGAGTCGCTTCTAGATTTGGGACCCTTTCCACCAGTGGGATCTCCCCCCTCCATGTCGTCGTCTAATATGGCGAGGACCTCTAGCAGCTTTGGTGCAATGAACTAATCGTTTACGAGCTTGTTAGGTACGCCAACGATTAACGAACAGTTGCAGCAGTTCCTGTTGCTGCAACTTTTTAACCAACTTCAGGCTGCTAGTGGGTCTAACCAGAGGCCTGTAGGTGAGACTTCTTCACAACCGGCACGAACTAGTGTCGCATCTGCAGAGAAAGAAGAAGTTCAGGAAGTTCCTACACCGCCCAAGCGAGTGACAAAAAAGGGGTGGCTGCAGCTGAGAAGGCGAAGTGGTCCATGGACGAATGTGTTTTGTTGTGCATGGCGTGGACACATGCTTCACAAGACTCAAGAGTTGGTATTAGCCAAGATGAGACAATGTATTGGCGTAAAGTGATCGAATGGTACAACCAAGACCCCCCAGCCGGAGAACGAATCAAAAGTCAGTTACAAGGAAAGTGGAACAAGATCAAAAGTACTACTAAGAGGTTTGGAGCAATTATGAAGAAGTTACAAGAGCATGGGCGACAGAGCGGTACAGATGAGAGACAAGTGTACAACCAAGCTCACATTGAGTACTTGGCGGTTCATGGACCACCCAAGTACCAATTTGAGGCGTGTTACGAGGTGCTGAAAGACTGTCCCGCCTTTTGGCAAGATCATAGTGTTCCCAGAAGAGGCGTGGGTGATTATGTTGATTTGAGTGGTTATGTAGATTTGGGCCAGTCGAGTGCAAACCCGGATGCGGCGACAGAGCGGTTGTTTGGAGACGACCCAATTCGTAGACCTATGGGTCGTAATGTTAGCCGGAAAATGTCAAGTGGTTCGGATGCCACTTTTAGCCGTGCTGGTTCAAGTGGGTTAGAACAGGCCTTGAACACGCTTAATCGAATGCTCTTGTTGCAAGAAGAGCAGATGAGGAAAATTGATGAGGATAGGAAAAAAAAAATAGAAGAGGAGCGGAAGCTGAGAGCGGATGATTGCTTCCGCAACCAATCCCCACCGGCATCGATGATGACGAGTTGGAGCAGATAAGGGCTATGCGTAAAAACCTCATCGATAAGTACGGGCCGTATTTTAAGGATATCTAGGTTTCGTTTGTATTTTTAGTTTAATGTGTTTTAATTCTTAGGTTTGATTTATATATTTATGTGTTTTATGTTTTTTTTTTAAGTGTTGTAATGTGTTTTTTAATAATAAAATGTGTTTGTATAATTTTGTGAAAAATAAAAATGAAATAATATAATAATGGATGAATAGTGTTAGAAGTGAGGTTATAATGAGGGGGTGTTCTTGGTGTATCTAGAAGTGATGAATAGTGTTAAAAGTTGGTTAAAAGTAATTCCTTATAAGGAGAGGCCTAAAGGCGAGGCTTGTAAGCTTGTGATTTTGACTTTAATTGACTATTTTTAATTCGTACAATATTAAGATTTTTTGTAAAATTTTATTATGCAAGATATTTTTCAAGATCTTATTTGCGCGTAAATGCATAAAAATTACAAAAGCAAATAAGACAAAAAAAAAAAAAGGTAAAATCGTAAGCCACAAAAGGCTCAATATCAAAAGTCTTCTTCTGCAAAAACTGAAAGCCTCACAGGTATGTATGTTATTGATTTTGTTGATCATATATTTTATAATAAATGGTTAAATTGATATATTTTTTTTGAAGCTATTAAGTAGATGGATAAACATATAGCTAGATTTTTCTCATACATATACATGATTTGTGAATTTACACTTTTAATCGAGATATCTTCGTAACTGTTTTAGATCGTCATTCTGGTCATCGTTAAAGTATTTACATAAAGAAATTTCGAACTTGAACATTTTCTCATAGAACAAAACTGTTGATTTAAAGATTCGCTGACCAGACTTGGTTGCTGACGTATGTTGTCAGCAAATCATCAACGAGTCAGAGACTCTTCATCATCAGCGGACGGTTCCTTTCCAGCTTGTAAGTCAATGCGGGAAGATTTTGAACTAAGAAAAAGACAAGAGTTACATGGTGGTTTCTCTAACTGTATTTTACCATGAAAGACAAAGATGCAGGCGGACCAAAAGAAGCGTTTTCTCTTTCATACCCGTTTTCGCGAAGAAGACAAAGGCTCCTGGATCAAAGTACATTGAGCCAATGAGATCTCGACAACCACCATCAATCACTGTTAATGTAAGGTTGTGTTGCCCTAATTCATCCCCTATATAAAGCAACACAGCCGCACCAAAAACACTTTGTGTTTGTCACCATATGTAAATTAATCTATAGGTTGAATGTAACTATGTTAGTTAAATTAACATATAAATCTTAGCAATTTTCTCTTGTAATTGTTTAAATTTTCTAATTAGTCTAAAACTTAGCAATTGTATGTTGATGTATTTTCTTGTAAGATAAGTTGTTACATCGGCCGTGTATTCACTGTTTAATCAATGATACGATTAGACTTACATAGATTTGTGTACTTGAATACGGAGTATTACTCTTGTTCTTTACTTTCTATTCTATACTTTTTATTCTTTTACTTTCTCGTCTAGTTAATTTAATATAAGTATGGCAAATCGTGGAATGTTGCCGAATCAAACATCTTAACAATGTTCCTCCAAAGCTTTTTAATCCCTCAAATTAGTTTTTCATTTTTGTTAAAGTGTAAGTGTATTACAGCAAATCAAGTATGTTCGTCCTTTTCAATAAACTCCAAAAGAAGTTACGTTTCAGCCAACCAATGGTAGACCGAGTGGTTTAGAAAAGGCAAGGAAAAGGAAATTAAAATCAATATCTAAAAGACATTTGTGAGATTTAGTGTTCGTGATCTTTTATATATTTTTCTTTTTGTAGTTGTCATGATGACAGTAATCTAATCGAAAATGACACGATAGAAAATGAAATCTGAAATATATATAACTAGATTAATTAGGTAGCGATGATAATGTTCTATATATGTTAGAAACTTAGAATAAATTTTAGTGGGTGATTATCAAATGAAAACAAAATTAAAATGAGAACAAATTAGAATACTTAAAAACTACATTTTGATGCATTAAAAGTCTATAAAACTGACATAGTGCATAACTAATTATCATTATTTAAATGTTTAACAACACATTGATCCGTCAAAATCGAAAAAATCACGTTTTTTGTTGGATGCATCATTTTGATGAATATGCATCCAAGATGGATGCAAAAAACAAAAAAAAAGTGATTTTTTCGATTTTGACGAATCAATGTGTTGTTAAACACTTAAATAATGATAATTAGTTATGCACTATGTTAGTTTATGGACTTTTAATGCATCAAATGATGTTTTTAAATGTCCTCATCGTTTTTATTTTAAAAGTGTTCTCACTGGGGTATTATCCATATTTTAGTTGAGGATTTGACGAAAACAATCATTAGCACTGTTACGTTGCTAAATGAATCTTGTAGACATATTTTCTATATCTAAAAATTTTCATTTAATACATTAAATTAAGATTATCCAAACCTAATTAACCATTAAGATTATCACAACAAGTTGAATCACACTGACCAAATGACGCAGTAAAAGAAACTTAGGTTTTACCCAAAGTCATGAGTTCGATTTTTAGGGATTGCACCAACAAATCCGGAAGTTGGAATGTCGGGTTGATTTTCAATCCGGAAATTCTACTTCCATTTTCTAAAGTATAATAATGTTCCTAAAAATTTATAAAAAGTGTTCATATTCTTATAAATAAAATTGATTTACTTCAATCCGGCAATAGGACTTCCGGATTTACTTTTCCAATCATTTACTTCAATCCGGCAATAGGACTTCCAAATTCACTTTTCCAATCCGGCAATAAGATTTCCAGATTCGTTGTTGTCAGGCCACATTTGTACTTCCATGTCAATCCGGCACTCCAATTTTCGGATTCCTTTGTATGATATTCTCTTTCCTGCACGTACGAAAAAGTTTTTGAATCCGGCATTCCTATATCCGGGTTGAGTTTACGTGTACAAGTCCGACAATTTTAATCCCGGATTTACTTGTTTTATAATTTTTTTTTCCAAAAACTTGTTTGACAAAATGAGTACTTATAAATATGCCCACTTCAAAAAAAAATCGTCCAACCTATGCTTTAATATATATTCCACGGTTTGATACACCAATTTCGTCAATTTGAGCATTCATTTTCGATCTATTCAAAATGCGTCTTATATAAAATATTGTGAGAGATTTCAAAAGAAAATCTCATTGCAATTTTCAAATACTTTTTGGTGCGTGCTTTCCACATAACATATAACATCAACTAAATCACCGATTTTCACACAAAACTTATGTTAAAACCAATTGCTCCTTTACAGTTGAGAATTTCGTAAAAAAAAAAAAAAAAAGAGAGATTAAAATCTCTGATTTTCCACCGCTTGAAAATGTTGTAGCCCAAGCTTCTTATCACGCTGTCACAAATTAATAACAAAACAATGATCAATAGTTTTCGATATATTAAAATTTGAAACTTATAAGATTTTGGGAGACAAATGAGTTTTGAATTCATTACCCAATTTGGCAATGATATCACATGGAATATATATGCATGTTTTGATTAAGTAATTAAGTACATGGAATATATGTGTATTACTCAAATGAAAGAATATATATTTAGTTAAAGTAAAAATGATTCAAATTGCTTCCTATTTAAAAAAGCATGCATCAAATACAATTGGGAGATCCCACTGGAACATGAGACCAATATTCCCCTACAAAACCAATTTTGAAACACATACACATTCTAATTCTAAGCCATGAACTATTGAACACCAACACCACTACCCGGCCACTTTTTCTTAGTCGATCTTAACTAGTGATCATATATATTTAATTACTCGATCGATCTCAAAGCACATATATACATATGGAAGTTACCACAGCAGTCCAACCATCTCCGTTAAAACGGCTCAACACTTTTATCGGCAAATCACGCGTTGGAAAACATTTCAAACTCATCGAACGTAAGTCTAATTTCACAACCGAGCTTCGTGCCGGAACAGCCACGTTCTTAACAATGGCGTACATACTTGCTGTCAACGCCACCATCTTATCCGACTCGGGCGCCACTTGCTCAGTCTCGGACTGTGTCCCTCTTTGCTCCAACCCGTCTTTCACCGCCACAAATTGCACCGGACCCAATCTTACTCTAATCCAACCTGATATTTCATGCAAGTTTAGCCCGGTTAACCCCGGGTACACTGCATGTCTGGAGAGAGTTCGAAAAGACCTAATTGTCGCCACGGTGGCGTCGTCCCTCATCGGGTGTGTCATCATGGGTTTGTTCGCAAACTTGCCATTGGCTCTGGCCCCTGGAATGGGGACAAACGCCTACTTTGCATACACGGTTGTTGGGTTTCATGGTTCCGGTAACGTATCATACGAAAGTGCACTTGCAGCGGTTTTCATCGAAGGGTTAATATTTCTATTAATCTCAGCCGTTGGAATACGAGCACAGCTCGCAAAGTTAGTTCCAAAACCCGTACGGATCTCCTCATCAGCCGGTATAGGATTATTTTTAGCGTTTATCGGGTTACAAAATAACCAAGGAATCGGTCTAATCGGGTACAGCTCATCCACTCTCGTTACACTAGGCGCGTGTCCAGAATCTTCACGCGCTCCGTTGGCTCCCGTTACAACTTTCCCAAATGGCACTATTTTATTGGTCCCAGGCGGGTCAGTATCGGGAGATATTATGTGTGTTGGTAACAGAATGGAGAGCCCGACGTTTTGGTTGAGCGTGGCCGGGTTCGTAATTATCGCGTATTGTTTGGTTAAAAACATTAAAGGCGCAATGATTTACGGCATTGTGTTTGTTACTGCCGTTTCATGGTTTCGTAACACTCCTGTTACCGTGTTTCCTGACACGGCAACAGGCAACTCTAGTTACGAATACTTTAAACATATAGTGGATGTTCACAAAATTAAAGCGACAGCGGGCGCGTTAAGTTTTAGCGGGATAAGCAGTAGTTCATTTTGGGAAGCATTGATCACGTTTTTATATGTTGATATTCTAGACACAACGGGAACTTTGTACTCAATGGCACGTTTTGCGGGTTTTACAGACGAAAATGGGAATTTCGAAGGACAGTATTTCGCCTTCATGTCGGATGCAACCGCAATAACAATCGGCTCGTTACTTGGCACTTCACCCGTGACGGCTTATATTGAGTCGTCAACGGGGATACGAGAAGGTGGGAGGACGGGGATAACGGCGTTAGCGGTAGCAGGTTATTTTATGTTGGCATTTTTCTTTACACCGTTATTGGCGTCGATACCGAAATGGGCGGTAGGACCGCCGTTGATACTGGTGGGAGTGTTGATGATGAGATCAGTAGCGGAGATTGACTGGGAAGATATGAAGCAAGCAATACCAGCGTTTATGACGTTGATATTGATGCCATTAACGTATTCGATAGCTTATGGTTTGATAGGGGGAATTGGGACGTATATGGTACTTAATTTGTGGGATTGGGTTGTGGGGATTTTTAGTAAATATGGTATTATTAAAGGTTGTAAAAATAGTAGTGGTCTTAGTTTAGGGGGTAGTCCTGTTAGTAACAGAAATGTTGTGGTAGAAAGTAGGAAGACTATTGAGGTTTAGGTTGAATTTTTGGAGTTTTGTTTTTATTACTTTCCATATTATTATTATTATTTATTAATATTATTGTTATTATTAGTAGTGTAATCTTTAGGATTTTTATAATAGAAATATCTTGTGTATTAAGTATTTAAATTATCAAATAAGCAGCTACATACTTGTTTTTGGCGACATAATATGTCCCTTTTTAAATTAAATAAAACTTAAAATCTGCATTTCCATTTTTCCATACCGTCATAATAAAGGTTAGACTAACTTAAACCACCACATCAAGTTTAAACAACTCAATTTGTCCAAATCAACCAAATATATCCCAATTTAATCGATTTGAAGTTTGATGAAACATCCCTTTAATTTTAGAGTCATGTTAAAATGATAAACAAATTATAAACTAATTGTTAAAAAGATAAATGACATGTGAGGTGGTCCAATCAAACAAGTGATAGAAAAAAGAGAGAGAACACATAGAAGTAATTTAATTAATGGAAGTTGAGTTTGTAAAAATTTGTATATAAAAGGTTTTGCAAACTCAAAATTACTCTTAACTTTATACACTTTTTAAAACGTGTAATTCAAGATTTGAGTGACTTAATTAATTTTTTTTTAAAAAAAAACAAAATGTGGATCATTTGCTTACAACAAGGATCTAGCTTATGTTGTCTTAACCGAATCCGTGCTAGAGAGCCCTCTCACCCTCAATACCTAGTAGGAGGAGAAACCCCAATTAAACCGCCTGAAGACACGACATATAATTACGACATTTTAATTGGATAAAACTTTGCCCCCTCTGCAGGACTTAAACATGCTTTTCCTTATAGCTTAATGGTTGAGTGCTAGCTTTTCATGCTGGAGGTCTCAAGTTCGATACATGAGAAAAATATTTCAAGGTATATCACAAAGTCCCCCGATAAAGTATATATACACTACAACAAATATGTCATTTCCTCACACTTGTTTTTTTATAATTTTAATAAGTGTGAAAAATTTTGTTAATTTAATCACATTTAAAAGTGTGTGAAAATACTTTTACATTTAAAAGTGTAAAGAAATTTTAAAAATCACAATATCTACACACTTATACATGTGGCAAAGAAAACTTCACACTTCACTTTCAAGTGTGTAAAGTGATATCAATTGTTCATACTCAAGAGTGTGAAAGTTAATTTGTAACACATGATTTCTTCACACTCTCCATGTGTGAAGAAATCATGTGTTACATAATAACTTTCACACTTTAAAGTGTTAATATTTTGTTTATATATTTATAGGTGTGAAAAAATTATAACTTTTAAAATTTATTCACACTTTTAAATGTAATTTTTTTTATACATTTTTATATGTGATTAAATTCATGAATTTTTTCATATTTTTTATAACCAACTGTGAATAAATGGATTTTTTTTTTAGTGATAATAATTAGTTTGTTATCACCCTTCTCATCGGGAAGGGCCAGAAGGAGGCACGTTTCATTCCCTAACGAGTAAGGGTGTGTTTGATTGCAACTGAATGGCATCATTTAGCACTGAGTGCTGAATCGGTCAGCAATCAGATTGTTTGATTCGTCCATCTGAATAATGAATGATGCTGAACGAGAATAAATTTCATGCTTAACCATTCCATCTTGAAAAGGTCTCTATACCATTCAGCAACCGACTTTTCCCCCAAATACCCTTCTCCCTTCTCGTTTTAACACATTCTTTTTTCAACTTCTTTACATTATTTAATTAACCTATACATACAAAAGATGATGTTCATTAGTATTTGTTTTTTATTGGTATAATCCCCCCATTAAAACAAACATATCAAGACCTACTATTATATACATATATGTATGTATATTTTATCTATATATCACTTCCGTATTGTTATGCATTACTATGAAAGTGGGTTTATACTTAATAGCATTTATCGGTTTTGGGGTATTATAGTTTGTGAAAGAATTTGTAGAAGGAAATCGTGTTTATGTGAGCGTATCACCGAAATTGAAACCAGGGGCTTTACCTTCACTTTTTATATTCTTATCAAGAAGGGGAATCTGTCGGCATGAGGTTACGTCTTACGAGTAATTGTTTCAGAGAATTTGATTTGTTAATATTATCATAATATCTATTTTATGTTTATGTTTTGTTATATTTTTGTGATAGCATAAATTTTGAAGAAGGTTAAAAAAAAAGTCATTTTTGTATTTTAGATTATCCATTCAGAATATGTATCAAACATATTTTTCTATTCAGGATCAAATTTTATTAAGAGTTTTTGAACCATTCAGACTCTGAGATTATTCGACGCTAAATCATTTTGTGTTATCAAACACACCCTAAGTTTCACAATCTTTTATCAAAGTATTCGAACTATTTTATATCCTATTCTTATATTTTATTAGTAAGTATTACATCAAACTGGATAATCCAAAATACAATTTAAACCACTTTGCACCACCTACACCCGATCCCCCACCAAGAATAAATTCTGGGTGTGTATCATTTAGACCACATACCTGTCATATTTCATTACTTTATATTTAGCATAATAATCATAGTAATTTTATTCCAACTCATCTGATTGAAAATATTTACTATTATGTGCTATTTAAAATTTTCTTCTACCGACTTCCAACTTTCTAAATTTTAATTAATTAATATAAATATTCTTAATTAGAGATCATCTATCCATTTCGAGTTACAAGTGTGACACGTTTATATAAGTATCTTTTACAAACTTCCCGTTGTCTTCAAAGTTATAAGAAGATGTTACAAACTACAGTGATAAACTAAAAATTTACATATGCAACAATTTATAAATCGTAATTTATAATAGTATGTTAAGTTACATGTCTACATAATACGTTTTAAACTGTTCATTCAAATCATTATATGTGAGTGTGATTGATAACATTCCTTTTGTTATCATCAAGGTCCTTTTATACAATATTTTAGTCATTATATGATTACCCATCAATAAAGGTTTTTTTTTTTTTTGAACGGCTCATCAATAAAGTTATTAGTTAGAAGTTCTGAAATCCTCAAAAAAAGAAATAAGTTCAAACATTCTTGGGTGCAAGTTTTGGGGCTGACCCGACTTTTTCTAAACTTGTGAAAGCTTAGGAGAATTGAGTGTCAATTTTTTGGGTTGTTGAAATCTCTTACATGGGTTCCGCCGATAGTCGAGGTGGTAATATTGTCCGGTCAAGGGTACAAAAATGTTCATAATATACGTACCCCAGACTAGAGTACATAACTACATACAATCAAATCAAATATTTATCTTGTTTAAGTAACCTTAACAAAAATAATCCAAATTGTTTACTTGTTCTAAATAAAACAATTTTTTTTATTAATGTATTGAACCAAAGGTTCGGAATATTTGCTTTGTGCCCTGTTTTGATTCCCCCAACAAACGTACCACCAAGTGTCACCAACATAAATTACAATAACTTTTCTTTTATTAAAAAGGAAAAAGAGAAGATGCAATTATTTGAATGAAATGATACCGAGGTTGCACCTTTTTTGTGATATATTTTAGACAACGAGAGTGCCATTCTTGAAACGATGCATCATTGCTGAAAAGTTGATGGCGCGTTTAATTCGAGAAAACCCGAAACCCGATGAGGAAACCCGACATGTGGCAAAAGAACCCGATCCGGTGGAGAAACCCGAAACCCGATGAGAAAACCCGATATCTATACCTATATCTATATATTTTTAAGTAATTAGTTTTGAATCTATATTCAACACTAATATCAACAAAATTTGTATCTATGTTCAATAACTTGCACATCCATTTCTCAAAAAATCAAGAATAAGTAGTATCATTTCTCTATTCATACAAGTTTTGGTAAATATTATTGAAAAATAACTATTCTTATGGGGTCGGGTTTCGGGTTTTGGGAACGATTTTATCCCCGATGGGGTCTCTGATAAAGTACCCGATGGGTATCGGGTCGGGTTCAGGTTGTATATTCCTTATCGGGTTTGGGTTCGGGTTTAATACTACTCGTCCCGAACCTGACCCATTGTCATTCCTACCCATTGTTTTTCATTTTCATTTTTCAAGAAAACATGAAAAACAAAATGCGTTCAAATCGTAGTTTTTCAAAACTGTTTTCCAAGAAAACAAAAACATGGTTTTCCACTTTTATATGGGAAATTAGATTACACTTTTTTATTGTTTTCACTTTTCATTTTCTATTTTCAAAATTTTGAAAACTTCAAATTACATTAACTCTCACCTACGCCCCCGTCCATGCCCCCGTCATCCCTCGCCCCCACCGTGTCATCCCCTGCCCCTACCCGACCCCAAATCTCCCACTTAACCAACTATGTTATAACATCTTTTTGAATAAGGAAAATGGAAATAATGTTTTTTAGTTTTAAACGCGTTTTTAAAATTTTCATTTGTTTTCTGAAGATGAAAAACTCCTTCTATTTTTTAAAGAATTAAACTAGAAATAAAAAACAAGAAAATATTTTCTATAATTAAACGCGCCCTTACTATTTTCCACTTGTAAACCCTTCATTCTTCAATTGGGTATATTGTGTGGGTTCAGTATAATAGTTTGGGGCCTATGTTTAATATTTACTGAACTTCTATATGGGTCACTTTAAAAATGTTTAATGGGCTTTAGCCTTATCCAGTTTGTTTCTATGAGTATTGTGTAATACTAATTGTGATATTTTTAGAATGTAGGGCTCGCACCAGGGCTTAAAAACTATGTAAATCTATATTTTCTTTATAACATTATTATATTTTATATACACTCTGATTTTCTTAATTGATAATTTGGAGAAGTAATGCTTTAATAAATCATTTGTTTGCCAAAAAAAGGTAAATCATATGTTAAAATCTGGAAACAAAAGATACTTGATTCTCGAACTTGTTAATTTTTGCATTATATAATAAGAAAATGCTAAAGGAAGCCCCTAGGCTTCATTTAACGTGTATAAAAATGTTGTTTATTTTCATATTAAATGTCATCTTCCCGAATTTTATAGTAAGTGTATAATTAATTAATACTTATATAATAAAGAGTGAATTAATGTCAGTACACACTTTTAGAACCATAAGGTAAAATAGGCGGAAATATGGTGTTACCGATCTTGAAGTCGACCGATCTTGAAGTCATAGTAAGTTTTTATATAGTCTTGACACGTAGAATAGGTTAAACACGAAACGGAGTTTATTGTTTAAAGTATAAAGGAATGGTTATTTAAGAACTCACAAACAAAAAAGAACAACAATTCTGGATCATATATTTTCCCTACTTTTCTCTCTCTTAACTTAAATAAGAAAATTCATCCAAATAATTTAAAATGTTTTATCTCATAAATCGTAAGATAAAAAAAAGTAGGGGTAATATTAAATTTCGTCCTATTTCATTAGAGATGCATTTCGATTTACTTTTGACGACTTTTTAAATTTTTTTTTCCTTTGTACTTGTGTACCTACACATGTATAGAATCTTTGTTTTCACATGTGAATTAGTAAATAATCATCTGTACACAATAATGTAGGTTAAGAGCGGAGCTCGTCAGTCCATGGCGGAGCACGTCAGTCCATGGCGGATCTATAACGGCTAAGAGCGGAGTCCGTTAGGTAGATCACCCATCACCGATCACCCCATATGACCTATCACACTATGACCTATCACTCTTAATGATCTATCACCCCACTAGCTACCATTTATGAATATCCTTAAAGGCGAAGCCCGTTCCGAATCACAAATTTCGTTCAACCTACACATCTGTAGGTTATGTGTAAGTATCAAAAGTATAACGAATTGCATCTCTAATGAAAAAATACGAAATTTTAAGTAAAAATAACTCACCTCTTAAAGTTTATATACATATACACCAAAAATATTGCAAAAAATATCAAAGCATAATACATGTATCAAAGCATTGCAAAAAATATCAAAATAAACTTGATTATAAAATCAGACATAATGTTAATTAAGATAATGATTATTGTACATTTTTTGATATAACATATATAGAGTCGGTTTGATATATATATATATATATATATATATTAAGGTTGTCAATACTCGATTTTATCTGAAATTTGACTTGAAACCGACCCGGGAAAACTGGGTTAGGGTTGTAAAATCTCGACCCGATAACCCGCCAACATGTTTTTTTTTTGGGTCGGGTCAGGTTAACCTTTTGGATTAATTGGTCAACCCGTCAACCCAAAACTATTTTAAATTTATATAATTTTTTTTATTAGGTCAACCCACCAACTCACTTAATCCAACAACCCACAACTCATTTTATTTGAAATCAATCTACTAACACACAACCCATATAATCTGAAAAGCTGAAATCAATCCACCAAATCATAAGCCGCCAACCAAACAAAAATTGAGTTGGCGGTTGGGTTGACAAGTGTTGTTGATCTTTTTAAGTCGGTTTTGATATTTAGCCAGGTTCAGTTGGGTATTTTCAACCCACCAACCCATTCGCTCGATATAATTATATTTATATTTATTTTAGTTATTAATTGCTCTGTATAAAGTTAATTATCTGTGTATAAAATCAAGAGAAACATGAAGAACAAAATAGTAATAATTAGTTAAAGCAATAACATCATATGGAGAAAGATGAATGTTAAAAAATTACATTGGTCATGTTGTTTGAAAATTATGATGCATTGAAATGAGAAGAAAATGATTGTGTTTTTTAATAATAACATATTTGAATCTTTTATCCAACTCACTTAATCCGACAACCCACAACTCATTTTATTTGAAAGTAATCTACCTACCTACAACACATATAACCTGAAAGGTTGAAATCAATCCACCAAACCATTTAAGCCGCCAACAAAAAAAAAATTTGGGTTGGTTGTTGGAATTGAGATGACGGGTTGACAAGTTTTGGTTGATCTTTTTAAGTCGATTTTGATATTTGGCCGGGTTCAGCTGGGTATTTTCAACCCACCAACCCATTCACCCGATATAATTATATTTATATGTATTTTAGTTATTAATTGCTCTATATAAAGTTAATTTTCTATGGATAAAATCAAGAAAAACATGAATAACAACATAGTAATAATTAGTTAAAGCAATAACAATCATATGGAGAAAAATGAATGTTAAAAAATTACATTGGTCATGTTGTTGCTTAAAAATTATGATAAGATTGAAATGAGAAGAAAATGATTGTGTGTTTTTATAATAACATGTATGAATCTTTTACCCATTTATAAAGATATAAAATAAAAATATTAAAAATTACAAATTTTTGACAAAGCCTAATGAAATCTTAAAATTGTTTGTGCTGTGTTTTTATTTAGTTGTATGGTTATGTTTGATTAAATTTAAAAGTTACTATGTTTATACTTTGATTTCAAAATTTAAAATTGTTCTGTCTGCTATATTTAATAACTTATCATGTTTATAGTTTGAATTTTAGTATTAATAGCTAGGATTGTATTGTTAATTATTTTCAAAAGAGATTAATTTTTTCTCATTGCTCTACAACAAAATATATATATATATATATATATAATTAAGTTAGATAAGCATTATAATTGTTTCATCGTAAGATACTCCTTCCAAAGTGGTTATATGTTTGAAAATAAAATAATTACCAGTTTAGATACACTTTAAAAACCTAATACGCCGTATTTAACTATAGATAAATTATCACATCATCATCAATGTAATCATTCAAAATTCTTTCACAATTTTTCATAGTCAGTAGATTACTCCAAAGACAAAAAATGGAAGCCACTACTGTCCAACCATCTCCGTTAACAAGGCTCAACACCTTCATCGGCAAATCACGGGTTGGAAAACACTTCAAACTCATCGAACGTAAGACGACTTTCACAACCGAGCTTCGTGCCGGCACGGCCACGTTCTTAACAATGGCCTACATCCTTGCCGTCAACGCCACCATCTTATCCGACTCGGGTGCCACTTGCTCAGTCTCGGACTGTGTCCCTCTTTGTTCCAACCCATCTTTCACTGCCACAAATTGCACCGGACCCAATATGACTCTCGTCCAACCCGATATTTCATGCAAGTTTAACCCGGGGTACACTGCATGTCTAGACAGAGTTCGAAAAGACCTCATAGTCGCCACGGTCGCGTCGTCCCTCATCGGGTGTGTCATCATGGGTTTGTTCGCAAACATGCCCCTGGCATTGGCCCCCATTATGGGTGCAAACGCCTACTTTGCATACACGGTTGTCGGGTTTCATGTTTCTGGTAAGGTAACATATGAAAGTGCACTTGCGGCTGTTTTCATAGAAGGACTAATATTTCTTTTAATATCAGCCGTTGGATTACGAGCTAAACTCGCAAAGTTAGTTCCAAAACCCGTACGGATCTCTTCATCAGCCGGTATAGGATTATTTTTAGCATTTATCGGGTTACAAAATAACCAAGGAATCGGTTTAATCGGGTACAGCTCATCCACTCTCGTTACATTAATCCTCACGTGCTTCATTAGCTCCCGTGACAACTTTCCCAAACGGCACCGTTTCACTCATTCCAGGCGGATCAGTATCTGGAAATATTATGTGCGTTGGGAACAGAATGGAAAGCCCGACTTTTTGGCTAGGCGTAGTCGGGTTCGTAATTATCGCATATTGTTTGGTTAAAAACATTAAAGGCGCAATGATTTACGGTATCGTGTTTGTTACGGCCGTTTCATGGTTTCGTAACACTCCTGTGACCGCTTTTCCAAACACCTCGATTGGCGACTCTAGTTACGAATATAATTATCGACATTCATAAAATTAAATCAACCGCTGGTGCGTTAAGTTTTAGAGGAATAAGTAGCAGTTCGTTTTGGGAAGCATTGATCACATTTCTATATGTCGATATTCTAGACGCAACTGGGACTTTATACTCAATGGCACGTTTTGCGGGTTTCACTGACGAAAATGGGGATTTTGAAGGGCAGTATTTTGCGTTCGTATCGGATGCATCTGCAATAACTATTGGCTCTTTACTTGGTACCTCATCGGTAACGGCTTATATTGAGTCGTCAACGGGAATACGAGAAGGTGGAAGGACGGGGATAACGGCGTTAACGGTAGCAGGGTATTTTATGTTGGCATTTTTCTTTACACCGTTATTGGCGTCAATTCCGGCATGGGCTGTAGGACCACCGTTGATACTGGTAGGAGTTTTGATGACGTTAATTTTGATGCCATTGACTTATTCAATAGCTTATGGTTTAACAGGTGGAATTGGGACGTTCATAATTCTTAATTTGTGGGACTGGGTTGTGGGGTTGTTCTGTAAATGTGGATTTCTTAAAGGGGGTGGAAGTTGCGGTGGTGGTAGTTTAGGGGAGGATAGGCTAGTTAAGGAAAGTAATGTGGTGAAGAGCAGGAAGGTAATTGAGGTTTAGGATAGGAGTGAGTTTATGGTTTAAAATCGAATCAAATCGGTTCGATTTTTTTTTAGTTTCAGCTTTTTTTTGTTTTGTTTTGGTTTTAATTCTTTTTCTATAAAGTTTTGGATTTCATATGTTGCTATCGAGGAGCTTTGGTAATAGAATAACACGCGAGTATAAAAAAAAAATATATGAAGGTAACGTAGAAATACAAACAATTTGTGATAACCGATTAACCATATAAAATAGTTTGGAGTCACACATGACAGAGGAGAAGATAGTGGGAAAATGAAATCTCTTGCTTCATCTACTTTCACATTTGTTGCATCTTCACCACCACTTGATACCAACAAACTAGTTTATGTTGTATCAAATCTAAACAAGAACTCCCAATTCAAACTTACTCTAAAGCCCCCACACAAAACAAGAATTTCATGTCAAGCTACACAAAATGAGACTGATGAAAACAAGAAGACTGACCATAATAAAATGGAAGATTACAACACTGCCATGAAAAGAATGATGAGAAACCCCTATGAGTATCACCATGATCTTGGTCAGTCTTACTATTTCTTCTTTTTCCTTCTTCTAATGATCGCTTATGCATATAAACTGTGTCTTTTTTCTCAATTAGCTTATACATCATTTTTTTGACATGGGTGTTGATTATTACATATAAATATATAATGATCTGTGAATTTGTGATGAATGCTTAAAAAGATAACAAATTCAAAGATTCTTTTAATTATAGTTGCTTCTTAGTGACATTTTTGTAGATCTAGACTTTGGAATATTGTATATTTGGGTGATCATATCAGTTATATTATGTGGTCAGGAATTTAAATCATTTGATAAGGTGTTACTTATTGTGATATACAATACTTTACTACTCTGGGACTATATACTATATGTTTGGCTTTTGCTAGACTTTTTGCATCCAAAAGAATAAAGTGTAATGGCTTTTGCATGTACTGCCTTTTGTAACTTGACTAACAAAAGTCAAAGTGTATTACAGAAAGAGATGCAAATAAAAAGGGAGAAAAACTATACTTATCTTATATATTTTAGATAAAATAAAACAAGTATTAAAGTAAAATAAATAAAACAATAGGTTTTTCTTCATTGAAGATCACCGTGCATCATGAAAATCATCGTGCAGTGAATCTTCGTGCATCAATTTAACCATGATCTAAGGGTCAAGATCTTGTCTTATTTGTTTTACTTTAATACTTGTTTTACAATACCCAACCCCTATATAGTATTTAAAGTTAACTACCATTCTGTTATGAATGTTTTTTTTTAACAGCAGAAGATTATGTTATGTGTTTTAACTAGTAGATTTGGTGACTTGAGCTGAAAACTTGTGTGATTGAAGCGTATGATTTTGATTTAAGTTTGTATCTAGTTGCTTAACCAAGCCTGGCAATCTTAACTCGTTGCCAGATGATACTAGTTTCGATATCGAGTTCTAACCAGATTTATTGGGCCTTTCCAGGCATGAATTATAATCTGATCACAGAAAATCTAATTGTCGGCTCTCAGCCTCAAAAACCTGAAGATATTGACCATCTTAAAGAGGAACAAAATGTTGCCTACATTCTTAACTTGCAGCAGGACAGTGACGTTGAATATTGGGGAGTAGATTTGGAGTCTATAATCAAAAGGTGTAAACAACTTGGAGTCCGCCATATGAGAAGACCTGTAAGCAAAACTTCATTAACCTTCAAGAATCAAAAGATTGTTAATTTTTATTCTATATTTCATTTTGTTGATCCTGTTACATAGTAATGCAAACATGACCCACAAAGTGAAAAAGAAAAGAAAAATAAGAGAGCGAGCAATCAGAATGTTAATGTTTTATGGCTTATAATTTTGGCAGGCGAGAGATTTTGATGGGGATTCCTTGAGGAGCATGTTACCGAAAGCTGTTTCTTCATTGGAATGGGCAATTTCTGAAGGTAAAGGAAGAGTATACGTACATTGCACTGCAGGTTTAGGCCGAGCTCCAGCTGTTGCCATTGCTTACATGTTCTGGTTCTGTGACATGGATGTAAGTTGCCCTTTTTGGTCAGTAAATTTTTAAATCGGTAGTTGATTTCTTTAAACTGAGGTTAACACTTTCTCGACCATCCTTATGTACAGTTGAATACAGCATACGACACACTTACTGCAAAAAGACCATGTGGACCGAATAAAAAGGCTATTAGAGGGGCTACTTTTGATTTGGCCAAAAATGACCCTGGCAAAGAGCCTTTTGAGTCTCTTCCTGAACACGCATTTGAGAACGTGGCAGACTGGGAGCGAAAACTTATTCAGGATCGTATTCACCATCTTCGTGGAACTTGATCGTTCACATATACATATATACTTATGGCAAGTAGATCATGAGCAATAAAAGAAGTTGGTTCTTGTAAGTTGTCAACAAATCAATGTTGTATTTCTCATTTGCAGTATGTTACCAACTACAAATTGAGAATCAATAGACAGAATAAATGCTTAATCAGCTATTGGTTTCTTTCTTTCAAAATTAAAAAAAAAAAAGGTAATGGAGGAACCCAAACCCCGGTACCACAATTAGATGCTCATTGACTCACCCCGTATGAGCCATAAAAATGGGTAAAATGACAAAACCTCTTTATAACTGTAGATTTATGTAATGCTTTTTTTTTTGTAACAATTTGTGTAAACAAAACAGAAAAACACTATCTTGTGAACTCGATATTTTGATATTATGAACAGATAACTAACTACAAAACAACTGAGTTTATACAACATAAACCATGCCAACTTCCAACAGAGATGCTGGAGGGACTCTCAGGGCAACATCAGGTCCCCGGCAATTCCTCCGCAAGAAATTATAACCGAAATTAATCGCTAGTCTTTTCATAACCGATGACCCTTGTTTTGCTTTGACATGTGAATGACCAAGTATGAACGCGGTTCCACTTTGTTGGGCTGCCAACAGATCTTCGAGTTCTTGTCTCAATTGTACATCAATGGGATTTTCAGGCTCATCATTGTCATCAATGGCAAACCTCACCCGTCTCTCTTTGGATGTACTAATCTCAACAATGTCACCAATGCTCTCAACTGTTTGGAACCCCAAAGATACACTTACTTGATTCATGTTTTCATCCACCTCAAAAATGGGAGTTCTTGAGAATTCTGTGTTTCCTACTACTGCCAGAGTATGCTCGCCCAACGATCGATCTGATGCAGACGGATGATTCTCATTACCTGTGCAGACCCAAATCGTAAAACATGAGTTGACCCAAAAAAATTTTAGAAAGACAAATATCAACACATCACATAATATTTTACACATCTGTCTCTTGTGAGACTTGAACCCCCAACCTTTTGGTTGGTGCCTGTAGGCAACTCACACACCACCAGGCTGAGTGGAAGGTCAAAACACTCAAAAACATGTTCCGGTCCAAATGGCTCGAATATGGTCAGCTTGTAAGACTTTTTCTCCAAAACAACTCTTTTAGATAATTAGTATCAAATATAACTACAACTACAAAAATAGTACCTAATTTCAGTAATAAGCCTTATTTATGGAGACAAACGAGTTAGGAGGTTTTACACATTAATATTGCACTTTGAGTAACCTCATTTGACCGATTGACCTGTTAGAGATAAAAAAGATACCCATATCGACCATTGATAAGTAAGTGGGTCAAACTAGCCACCTTTAATTATATAACAATGGTTACCTTGATCACTACTTTTTCGTGGTCGGCACCAATCATAGTGGATGAAATCAGCCAGCCGTTTAACAAGATCAGACTCAAATGAGTCCACATCCTGGTGCACATCTCGATAACCATACCGCACAATGCACCTATAAGCTCGAAGAGATGCGGGACCCACACGTCCCAGTAGGTACCTTTCGTCCGGGGGGATGAAAGGAACTGGTACAGATTTCACGCAAACAAACACTAAGATACGGTGAAACGCAGGAAGGTTGGTGACAAACCGCGAGAAGTTTGCAGGAATTCCGGAGGTTAGGTCTGTGAAAACGAGCCCGATCCCGGGAACCCTACAAATTCCCAAAGTAGGACCCAACGCTAGTAGCCATTCTAAAGAGACCTTATTCTGAAGGTCATATTCATATTTCTTGATGGTTGCATAGTGCCAAACAAACATCACGGTAACTAGGAAGAGTGCTAATAGGATCGGTAGCCATGCCCCTTCACGGAATTTGACTAGTGAAGCTGAAAAGTAGAGTAACTCTATGGACCCGAAAAATAACAGGAAACAGAGGGCGACAATTGGAGGTTTATGCCAACAAAGAATGATTACTAAAGATGTAAGGCAAGTCGTCACTAGCATTACTGCCATTACAGCCAATCCTGCAATGGAATAGATTAACATCAGCAAATCCATAACAATATAGCGGAGGAGGCACAGATTGAAAATTGATGGGGCAAGATGGAAGCGTTCAAAAAAGGTAGTAAAGAAAAAGGAAAATAAGTTACGGTCGAAACGGCTTGAGTCTGCCCAAAACATATTTTGTCCACATTAGTTTATTTAATTTTAATGTGCTAGATGTGATTTCGTTAAATACATTATTTGAATAATAATCTTGGATATGAATAAAACCATTTCGGAGAATGTAAAATAAATACATTTTGGATGACTACAACCCGCTTGATCAGTTTCCTTCTTTGCCTTTTTCTTGTTGCTATCAACTGTCTGACCCCTTAGAGATGGAAAGTCCAAAATTATGAATTAAGACCTCTATATTTGGGTTCTTTTTGGCAAGTACCTGATGCATTTCCCAAGTGTTTGATATCTCTGAAACCAATGGTGACTGCAATACAGAGGATCATGAGTATCCAGTTAATCTCAGGTATGTAGATTTGACCATGAATCTTGTCAGAGGTATGCACAACTTTGACTCTAGGGAAACAACCGAGTGATTGACTTTGGTTAATGATCGAGAATGTTCCGCTTATGATTGCTTGGCTTCCCACAACGGAAGCAAGAATGGCTATTGTAAGCACAGGCCACCTCAAACTTTCTGAAATTACATAGACTTGACTACTTGAGTCAACCGTCTTGCTAATGCATTTTTGAAAGTGTGTAATAGTGAAATACCTGGTACCGAGACGTAATAGCCGATTTGATCAGCATTCTGGTGATTTTTTGATAAGTACGCTGCTTGACCCATGTAACCAAGTATGAGCGCCGGATAAACCAGAAACGTGAACGTAATCTATGAGAGCCAAATGGTAATATAAAAAATCCCATAAATTTCAAACACCTTGGTTTTGCTAGTACAACAACGTTAGTTTCCTTCTATACGTACCTGAATTGCGGTGTAAGAGAAGTGGCCAAGATCAGCAAACATTGCCTCTGAGCCTACAAAAGTGCAGTTGATCAGTTGTCAAATAACTTTGACTTTTTGGTCAAACATATTCCTACATTAATTCATGATTTGATTTTAATGTTACTGCTCAAGATTAACTTGTATCCAACTGTAGTAGTTTTTAACAACTCGTACCAGATTTTAAGGGTTTTTTTAACAGCCAAACCCTATCTCTAACCTAAACTATTACACCAATATTAACTCCTTATCCCAAGTTTGAACTTGTGCCTCCAGCCTCCTCCAAAAAGAACTATGCCTCTTACCATCCCATCATAATGTAAGTTAATTTAACCAGATTGTACTAAAGACTAAGCAAATGCCCAAATTACAACAATTCACCTGTTATGCACAGTAGAATTCCACCTAAAGACATCCATCCTTGTTTTTTAGTCTTCCTGAAGAACTTTAGCATATAATAGGGGGAAAGAGCTTGATAAACATGTGGATTCCAACAGATTATATTGTATATGCCAAGGGCACTGATGCATATCAGCCACAAAAACACGATTGGAGCGAAAAAGAAACCGACTTTATGTGTGCCGTAGTGTTGTAGCGCAAAAAGGCACACCAATATGAAGCAAGTAATCGGGATCACTGCATCTGTAATTAGAAACCATCTTAGAACATATCTCCATAACAATATTAGAGTCATGAAAGGTAATACGTATGAATGTAGTAAGTCAGATGTATCTCCTTTTCGGACAGTTGCAGTGTATCATTGCTAATTTACCACCAAGGATCAATGCCTAATTACTATTTCTTGTGTCTTGAACAAAAGGGTGTCAGGATATGCTTTACAACTGATATGGTAATTTGAATAATCAGAAGTACAATTGAATATTTAGTTGGATACAATCAAGGATAGGTAAAAAAATTAATGTTTTCTCAACTTATTACCTGCTTCCTCAAAATTCACTACTTTGTACCCAAAATAATCACATACTCATATCACTTTTACCCGAAAATTCAAAACAGATTATGTTATTTTCAAATTGCAATTATTAGTTTAATGCATATCCATAGTACCCTAACTTCCAATTTCGGGTGGTGTCAACTGTAAAAGAGGCACTCACACTGATGATGATCTTTAGACATGTATAACTCAAGCCCGGAAACTGCAGATAAAACTACAGCACAAACACGCACACATTATGCTAAATATCAGAAAGTTATCAAAGGAATCAGTAGCAAATTTAAAAAGATCTAACTTTTACCAGATATGGCAGGAGTAAGAAGCCCGTCTCCAATTACCATACAAGTGCCAAGAAGAACCAAGATTAGTAAAGCTGTACGCAAAAACTTATACTTTTCAAGCAACATTCTCACTTTAGAACTATATTCTTGCCCCGTAGATGGCTCCAACTTGTATGTAGATAACGATTCGTCAGAAATTTGACGGTTCGGTACCAGGCTTACTTTAGCATGTCGGCATATCGATGAATAAAGTGCAAACGTACCACCTAAAAATTAACTTACAAATTAGATATCATAACATCTAGCAAATTGGGCTTTAACAAAAGACGCAACGTATGAACTTTAAGGTGGTATTCACCTTCACCGTTATCATCAGCTCTAAGAACTATGAACACATATTTGAAAAGCGGGACGAGTGTTAAAGTCCAGAAAATGAACGAAAGTACACCAAAAATCTCTTCGTTTGTTTCTGAGTGATGAATATCTTCTGCAAATGTGCTCTTAAAAACATAAAGTGGAGAAATGCTGAGGTCGCCGTAGACTACACCAAGACTTTGATAAGCCAACAGCAAAGTTGTTCTCCAAGAATCCTTCTAAATGAATTTAACAAACTAACTTTAATAAAAAGAGAACAGTTATTAAACCGAAAAACAAAGAAAATTTGAATTCATATGGGTATTGGGAAGACCTTAGAATTTTGCCAACATTTTCCATGGTCAAGATCCATGCTTCACTGATGAGCTTGCAAGATTTCCTACAAGTACTAACTGCAGATCCCAGCTGGAATAAAAGACATGGGAAAAAAAAATTATTCAGATAGTTACCCAAAATTTCTGAATTTAAATACCAAACATCAAATGAAGAACATCATATTTCTACTTCACATTTCCAATTTGAGGATCATAAAGTGTGACACACTTGTTACAGACCCCATAATGGTCCCATACTCCCATACCTCTACTTCTAAAACTTTATGATAAAATCTGATTCCTATTCATTTAAATATGAAAAATACACCATGACTAAGCAGAATAGATGATAAGTTTGAAGGAAAAAGGATACAGGTTTGAACTCTTATCTTTTAAACATTAAAGAAAACATTTTATCTTGTGAGAAATGCCCATACCTCACTCAAAGTCCAAAGTGCTCCTGCTTTTACAAACACTTAACAACTAAACTAAGTTAAAATAAATGAATGCGTTGAAGATTAGGTAGCATTAAGGAAAGCTTTAAATTTATATCACTTTTTTTTCATAGGTATACATATACTCAATTATAACTTCTTGTAATTACCGTGTAAAGCCAAGAATAAATAAAGAAGAAGATCACAATCACATGACTCAACAACAATTGTATTATGATAATATCAAATCATTCATTCCAAAAATGAGGCCACAAGATTCAAGGCTGTTTTTAGGACCACTTTGCACTCTCTATACTCACTTAGGCATGCTCAATATTTTCATGATAAAAACCAAACTTCAACCAACCTAATCAAACACACAATTAAAATTTGCAAATGAATACTCTATAATTAGGCATGAACTTTTTTCTAAATCCCACATTTTACACATAACAAATCATGACCAAAATGAAACCAACATTACATATGATTAAGTAATTACCTTTTAATGATAATCTTTATTAGGTTTTGCCCAAATCAAGATAGAAAAAAGGTAACTTCTTTCATATATAAAAAGAAAAAAGATGTGAGGGAAGTTACATATAGTTATGGTTTATGAAGTGAAAGCAGGACCACGTGCCAAGAACATGGACCATCACTTTGAAATAGTGTCTTAATTCTTACCAAAAATTTCTCCTTTATTTTCTCTCCAAACTTTTGCTTGTTTGGTACACTCATGGGTTCAACGTTTAAAGATTGATTTTTTCTTGTTTTCAAGAAACCAAAAATGTGTGAAAACTAAAGGTAGGGGTCACATATATGTCATTTTCTATATATCATCATTATTATATAGAGGTTTTGTTATAGCAATGAATATATCAATTTGAGTATTATCAAAACAAGCCCATCAAAAAAAGCACCAATCTTTATCAACTATAATCATTAGAATCAACTTTTAGATAACAAAAAGATTACAACTTTTAGAACTAACACTATACATATCAACAAGAAAGCCAAAACCCATAACAGATTGCTAATTTTTTTAGCCATTTAATGCACTCGAAACCAACAAAAATAATAAAATCAAAACAAACCCATCAAAAAAGCAGCAATCTTTATCAGCTACAGTATCAATTGAAGTTAAATCAAAGCAAGCTCTCAAAAAAGCACCAATCTTTAACACATAATGATGATTAGCATGTACTGAAAACTAACATAAAGATTACAACTTTAATAACTTACTCTGTATTTATGAACAAGAAACCAAAATCCCAGAAGAAGTTTTACATTTTTCAGCCATAAAATATACTCAAAAAAGCTCTTTAACCCCTCCAACTTCAAGTAACTTATGTCATGATTTAGAAACACAATCAATCAACTATTTTATTAGATCTTGAAAGAATATAAAGAAAATGGTGGTAAATGACTGTATACGCATAGAAGATGTAGTAGATATGGATGGGCGGGAAGTGTGACGGTGGGATTTTAGGTAAAGGAGTGAAAATGGAGTGTCACCACAAAGCAGCTGTTTTATGATATCATCACAAAAAAAAAAATGGAGATTGGGTTTTTAATTAAGTAATGCCAATAATGGTGGGGATTCTTTATAAAAATAGCTAGATGGGGAATAGGAATATGAATATTATTTAAATGTTTAGTGTGGGAAAACAGAGGATCGAATGTTTATAGTTTAGTATTTGCCTTTTTGCAGGGTGGATGTAGACGATGTCTATATTATTTTATTTTCAACTTTTAGTTTTAGTTTATGTTATTTTGTTCCTCTTTGTAAAATATGATTTAAAAAAAAAAATGTTTGATTGTGAATGAAATAATGGGAGTCGATGTCGATGTCCCACAATAATAAATCTTTTAGACGAAGTATAGTTTTATTATGTCGTTTATTTGTTATATGTAGCGAAGTCATATCCGATCATGAATAGCTAGATGTATATAAACCCTAATTTCTTTTAGAATTTCGTGTTCATAGTTTAGAAATTCGAACCCTGTCAGTGATATTCAAACGGTTAGTGTGCTAGGATTGGAACCCAAAGACACCTCTAAAGAACAAGGGGAGCTATAACAGCGCATGCGTTCGAAGAGGTAATTGCCTAAAACCATAAAAAATTAAGATTCAATCTTTGATCTTCAAGTCAACAACTCCTCTCTCAAAACCCCCAATTGTTCATAAAGCGTTGTTTCTTGGATGAATGGTTCATTAGTTTAGTTAGATAATTTGTTTGCAATTGTTTGTTCTCTTGTGTTCTTGTAATATTTAAATCTTTCTGTGTTCTTTTAATTTTTTAAAAAAATAATATTTAACTTTTTATATAAACTTTCATTATATTTTATAATATTAAATTCACTTTTTAGCTTTTTTTTTTTTTTTTGGAATGGTATAAAAAGTAATAATTTTTTTTTTAATGGCTTAGTTTTTTATTTTTTATTTTGGAATGACACTGTTTTTAGTTATATGTTACTTACCTCTTTTTTATATATAAAAAAACCTCTTATTATATTTCATCAATAGCAGCTTACATTTCATACCTATCATGAATTCGACATACCCAAATTTTCATTTCATGTATTCCTATCTATGCTTCTAATCATCTAACTATTCACAACTAAGAAACTAACATCTTTACATCTCGGAAAGTCACACATCTGTCGATCCAAACTACAATTGTTGCATGCTAGCTAACTCATGGTATTTGGCTATTTGCCATCTTTCTTTTACCTTGTTGTATGCATCTCTGTTTTTGAATTTTAATCTTATAATTCTGCTCGTCGCAACTTCAATGATCTGCTCTTTTACTTTTTCTTTGGGTATTTGATTCCTGCTAATAATTCTTGAGTTCCTCTCCTTTCATATACACACAAGGTGCAAATTATTATTCTTTGAATCACACTTTTTGCAGAATTATTAGCATTCTTCTTACTAATCCATCTTTTTATATTTTGTAAGTGATTTGGCACATTCTTATCTTTCATATACACTTTTAGTTCCTCAATACATATATGATTGAAACCCATCAAAACTTTAACCTAAACTCGTTTATTTTATATTGCAAGTTGTATCATGTGTCGTGTCGAAAATGGTACTCCTAACGCAAGTCACAAATTGAAGTACTAAGCAAATAATCAATTAGTTCGCTATAAAGATAGTGACATTTGCTTGGATTGTGATAATCTATATATGGAAAGCCAATCATTTCTAGTGATATTATTGCTCATGCCAACAATGAATGAAAAGCCAAGAGAAAAAATCATAGAACATACATTGAAAAGTTTTATAAACATGATAATTGCCAAAGTCTTGTAAGTTTATAACTATATCCCGCTACAATTCTTTTTTTGTTTCTTTTGATATTTTTTTATCACACCATTTAATTTTGTTAAGGTACGCATTTCTTTTTTATTCTCATTTATTTTCTAGTCTATTTTAACCTTGGTCTTTAATAATGACACTTCAAATTTAATTGGTTACTTATTTTTACCATGTATTTTTTTCTATTTTAACAATATCTAATATAATATTTTAATTATAATATATATCCTGTATGAAATGTGTTTCATAACCAATTGATCATTTTAAACCAGGACAAAATTTACACATATCAAATATTGTACAAAAACTCGGATTCTTCTTGGTTACCTATACTCGGGGTACATTGTAGGATTCTGCCACGTTACCCACAGTCATGACAACGTAGGACCATGGGCTGGATCTGATTGACTTTCAATTTCAATATCAAAGCAGCCACGAATTGATGCCAATGATTTAATTATATGTCTCCATAATAAATAAATAATTTCATGTCTTACGAGAACTATAAAACACGCGTAACTTCACTTCTATGATGTGTACTATCTTATTAAAGACTTAATCTGATCTAAAAAACGTATATAACAATGTTGTTATCGACGAACATTATGAGATTACCATCTTGGCTCGATAAAAGTTAGACAACCATTTCAAATAGCGTTCGTTTGACGGTTTGTGTTTTGACTGATTATTTATAAAGTTCAAGTTGATTGGTTCATAAATCTTAATCAGAAGTTCATAACCAGATCCGTATTAGCTAATTGTATGAAAAATAAAGATCTAAATCCGATATAGCATTAGACAAATTTGGCATGTCGATATGCTTAGGATCGGACTAATATGAAAATTTAAATTTGTGCACAACTATGATGTACCTAGTATATGAATCGTAACTCAATGTCAAACCATAAAATGTTTTAAAAACACCATAAACAACCGTATTTGTGTCTACTACAAAAGTTTAATATTGAAGCAAAAATAGTTGCATTTAAAATCTCAAAAGTTTAAATTCTATCCTATTAATCTATTTTTACTTTATTTATTATTATGATAGTTCGCACTTCACATATCCTATGTCGATATAAGATCGAACAAATAATGGTTTGGAAAGCAATAGTTTGTTCAATGCTATATACTATATGGAGAGCTAGAAACAATAAGGTCTTTGAAGATAGTAAGGAGAATTTGCATAAGTTGTGATGAAATTCAAGTTATTTCACATTTTTAGATATCAAATAGAATGAAATAACATATTAAATAGATTGAATGGTGCATTGTGCCTTGTAAGATGAAAGATTGATGTCGTAAAGTACATTGTAAGCATTAGTTTTTGTTTTAGATTTGGGTAGAGTCTTTTATGTGTTAAACATAGTGTTGGTTGTTGTTTTGTGTTTATTGGCATTCATAGCTTATGGCCAGTTGGTTGTTATTTGTAACTCTTTGGTTTGTAGAGCTTTACTTTATATTTAATATTTATTTTTATATAATTATTAGGGGTGTAAGAAATGAACCGGAAAACCGAGAAATCGGTCCGAACCGCGTGATCCGAAACCGAAAAAACCAAAACCCGAAAAAACCGAAAATAAAAAAACCGATGTGTAACGGTTCGGTTACGGTTTTCAATATTTATTACCTGCGGTTAACCGAACCGAATTTGATATATACCTACATATAATCAAATATATGCATATTTACACATATATGTATGACATGAATACATCATTTACATATCTATTTAGCTAGTTTTTTGTATATCTTGTCTAAAATATCAATAATTTTACTAACTTTTTTTTTCACAATCTATGATTATTAATGTAGTTAAATAACTATTATACAAAGAAAAATTAATTAATACAATTTAATATGATTATTCTAATTGAAAACTTAAACTTTATATTAGCATAACTTTAATAAATGGTTAACCGAAAATAAAACCGAAATTAACCGACTTTTTCGGGTAACCAATTTGCAGGTAGCCGAAATTAACGGTTCAAAATTTCTAAATAACTGAACCGAACCAAAACCCAAAAAACGGTTCGAAATTTCTAGCTAACCGAGCCGAACCGTTTACAGCCCTAATAATTATTGCCTTACCTAAAAATAAAAAATAAATAATGAAAAGTAAATGTAAGAACCTTTAACTTTTATTAATTTTATTTACTAAAATATTTCAAATAACATATAAAGTCTTTTTTTTTTTTTAAGCCCTAACCTGTTAAAAGAGTGACTATTTTTTGGAGAAAACAAATGTTGTGTACTTTTGAACCGGATTTGACAGGCCCACTAGTCCAGAGAAAAAAGATGTACATGGGCTTAAGCTATTTTATGGCCCACAAGTCCACAAGTAGGAAAAAAAACATGACTGCAAGCTGTATCATTTCGTTTAAAGAAAGTGAAATCATTATGTAGTACAAGAATACAAGATGTACAAAAAACAAGTATATTCTGGTTATTACCAATATAATGTACCCGTTGATAGGATAAGGATGTAACGTTTATCGTCATTATTAGTTCAACAACGTTGAACATATTTTTTTCATATAAGTCCGTTACTAGCTAGAAAATGTCTACGTTACGTGTTTTGATAATGTAAAATGTATTAGCGTCATTTATAATGACTATAACTATGAATAAGAGTAATATATATATGCATGATTACTATTGACAAAATGTACATAGGAGAAATGATGCTTTGGCTTGGGGCCAATGAGCTAGTTCTTTGGGGGGGGGGGGGGAATGTGTTTTTCTTAATCACCGTTATTATCTAAGAGGTTGTTTGTTTGTTTGACGTATTAAGTGCATAAACTATTTGAATGGGTAAATAATGTAATAAATAAATATCTCGTATTTATTTAAGTGAAATCAAACATCGATCCCTAATTGACTTAATAAATAAGCTTTTCTTAAGCTCATCAAATCTCAATCAAAAAGACCCTAAGTCATGATTCACAAGTTGTAAATATGTATGGGTTAGATGTTAATGCGTAAGACTAACTTTTCTAAAACAAGAACAGTTTATAGACATTTTGGGTTGAGAGTTGAAGTTGTATATTTGTGTATTAATCCGTTGATGCAGATTTCTGACTCTATGTAGCATTGTAGCCCTAGTCAAAGAGAAATTAATATTAGTCGCACATTTCTTTTGAAAGTGAGAGTCCATGAGTTTGAATTCTAAGTCATCACTTTGATCCTTAAATTTGAAAAATAAGAGTTTCTTCCGGGATTAAAGGTACGGGATGGTGGGTCGAGACTTGAAACATGGCTTTTTTAAAACCAGTATAATAGAAATATAAAAGAAAAGAAAATGATATGACCATGTTAGAAAAGAAACTAAAATGGTTGGACTGGTCGTCGAGCCTATTGGGCAAAATTGAAGGGGATGTGAACAATGGGACCGGCAATTAATAGTCATACGTATAATGTGGAATAAAATGATGCGGTCAGTCATGAGTCATGACTGGATGCGGAGTGGTTGAGTCAATTGGAATTTTTAATTTCTAAGACATTCTCGCGTAACAACTCGCTTCTACGTCTCTACTATGACTTCTTGATTTTTACCTTTATTTTATTATTATTGCATTTTTATTTATGATCATTACCATACAGAATAATTGTAATTCTTGAATTTAAAGGCGGCACAGATGGTCGTAAGCCATAACATAAATGGATGGTAGATAGGTACTTTACGATGCGGAAACAACAATACAAAACATGCGAGATTCATGACGTCGTGGATTTCAAACAAAACAATTATGTAAGAAAATGATCGTATAAAAGCTACACAGAGTATAGAAAATAATGTTACGATAAACTAAAACATTTTTTTAAAATTGGTTAATAATGTTGAAAACATATTTAGTCTTTTCACCTCTTTGTTGTTGAAAACGAGGGCATAGATGTTTTATCTATACTACTATATACTCGTAAAGATTATAACTCCTCTGTTGAAAGTTTGCATAAATGGGACATGCAAATTGACTAAAATAATCTTAATGAATTAAATCACTATCAACCTTTAATATTAAATTACACCATTAGTCCATTATATTATAAAATATTTTTACTAACACCTTTAAATCAAATACTTTTACCTACACCAAGAAATGTCGCCACCACTGTCATCACCGGCTCGTCGCCGCATTGCGTGGGTTAGTGGGTACCATGCTCGTAAAGGTTTATAGATGATATGTGATGAGGGTGAAAGAGTTTAGTTATTTTTACTTAATTTTTTTATTTTTTATTTTGGAGTGTCCAACTATTGTCAAGATGGTTTATCAACTGAAAAAATTAAAAGTTGAAATATACAATATTAAAGTGTGTTTAGTTGTTAAAACGTTTTCTACTTTTTATTATTAAGTAAAAAAATAAAAAGTGTTTTTTAATCCAAAAGTACCATTGAAGATGCATTTAGCTGCAAATTAACAAAATACAAAGAAGTTTTTCATTCTTAAATGGTACAATATATAAAAAGTTATAAAATTTTAGTTTTTTTTTTAATTAAAAGATAGTTATTATTATATGGAAGGCAAAGTGATGTTTGGTATGAAAACTATTTTAAAAATTTACATTTGAAAATGTTTTCTGCTTTTAAGTGTTTTTATTTAATTTTGTTAGAAAACACTTTTAAACTTTTACAACTATATGCATCTTTAAATCCTTAGGTTGATGATATAAGTTTGTGATTCAAGAGGAAGAATATCTATACCATTATATACTGTATTAAATTGCAATTTTTTCTTTTTTGAAAATCTTTAAATTTATGTAATATTTCACATAATACTCCTTACAATATGAAGTATTCAATTATAATACTCACTTAATATTAATTATTTTTACATCAATTAATTATTTACACTATGTTGTAAGCAGTCTAGCACCACTATCAAAGTATCAGTCATTGCATCCACCATCACACCGTTACCTCCAAGACTATTATTGCATTGCACGGGTATATAATATATATAGCATGATGAGATTACTTTTGCATGTGACATACGTTAAGATATTTTTGAACTTTATTTATTTATTTATGTGAAATCACTTTGATCTTTTTGGTAAATGAATTAACAGCAATTTGTCATAAAAGGTAATCTAAAGTACATTGTGACACTATATTTGATAATTTTAAACGTATACGACATTTTGGTTGATGAAAATCTACAGTATTCGCAATTTCATATATGATTACTTTCCATAATTTTCAAGTCAAATTAATGACTATTAAGTGGGTCATGTAATTCCAATTTGCAAGTGAAGCACGACTACTCTAAACTCTCTCTTACTTGAACTCACAATTATAGATTGTTTATTCTCCTTTGACCAATTCATTTTCCACTTCATCATATTGTGAAAACTGAAAATTATCCTTTACATATGTTTATGAAATTCTTCAAAAAGTACATACTTAATTTATAATTGTATCAATACTTGTAGCTGTTTCCTGGAAACATTTATGCTATAAATAGAAATAATAGGAAGGTGGCTTGTGCAACAAGCATGGTATGTGCTGTTTATTTGGTGAGGCCCAATGACACAATATCCAATTCAATTCAATTCGACGTGTTAGAACCGACTGCTTCTTTTTCTTTTCAACCCGTAATATCGATATATATGAAAATTAGCAAGTCTTTACCAGAGGATACATTCATATATGACCCGACCTTATTAATAAATTGGATTAAATACCATTAGGATTTATATATATAACTTTTGTTCATATCACTAGCTTGACCAAAAAATATATCACTATAACCAAAAGTAAATTCTGCACACAAAAGTAAGATATAAAGATTATCTAATTCCTTATTTTATAACATAATACATGTACAAGTTACAATTCATGAGAACCGAATTGAATGATCGATGATATATATTACCTATCGAATTTATTTATATATTACAATTCCATAAAACCCCCAAAATTAGACATTATGGGTGCGTTTAGTTTAAAAAATATTTTTTAATTTTCTAGAAACTGAAAAAAGTTTTTCATTTTTAAAAAACCTTTGAAAATTTTAAAAACGTGTTCAAAATAAAAAATGTAATTTTATTTTTTTATTCTTAGAAAACTATAAAACATATTCAAATTCACTTGTTTTTGTTTTCTATTTTTCTATCTTATTACTTTAGAAAACGGAAAATTAGAAAATGGAAAAAAAAGTTATTTTCTAATTTTAGTTCAAAAATTGGAAACGATGATTTTTGTTTTTTTGAAAAATTATTTTAGGAAAATGTAATTTGAACACCTTTTATGTTTTTCTTGTTTTTTTAGAAAATAAAAATAAAAACAAGAGACCCACTCTATGTGTTTGTATATTTTTGTTCTTCCACTATACCATAATACGATCGATATGACTCCCAGCAAAAAAAAACGCGTAGCTAGCTAGCGGTTCCCTCCCCATTGACTTCTAAAATTTTTGACTTTTTCAAACAATTATTTTTCTTATAACAATCACTATATATAAACATCTACCTTAATTCGCTCCTGTATCTATCTACATTCTTTATATATGCTCATAAATAAATTCATTATATCCGTCTCTCAACTCCATATATACCAATGTCGATATTGATATCTTTTCGCATTCGTCTCCTTCCGTTGCTTCTCTTGATGACAACGATGCTCGTGGTTTCGCCACCTTTTCTTGCCAACGCTAGATTGCTCAAGGGCCAGGATGAGCTTATAATTAATATTAATGAGAAAAAAGTTCCATGTGCAATGATCACTACCAGTCCTTCAAACACAGTAGTAGACGACGTCGTTGGATTAGTTAAGAGATTTGAAGCTGCAGCTGGCGGAAGTTACGAAAGTTTGCTTTTAAGCGCTCTTCCGAAAGGACAACAAGTGCCACCATCTGGACCTAGCAAGAGAACTAACGACGTCAACAACTAAAAACGTTAAGTTGTTGGTTTACATTAATTAGTTAGTTAACTTATATATATATATATATGTGGTTTTTTTCGCTATCATATTAATATACATGTAAGTAGGAAATATTTATACGAGTAAATCGTAATTTATAGCTATACGTATATATATAAAAGCGCATCAAGCACCGATCATCAAGTTGATCATCGTGACGTACTTTGATTAATTCATAAGTTGATTTTGTTTAAATTTTTCGAATTTTTTTGTTTGTTCTCTAGCTTGGCTATTTTCGGATGTACATATTTTTCTTCATCTAAAAATTTTGTTGCTGATTTTTTTTTATTGTAATGTAATAGAAATGAAAATTATTGGTGGTTATAACTTATCTATATCTATACTATATATATATTATAAAACAAATAAGGTTTCAACTTTTAATTTCAACTATATTATTTATACTATATTATAAAGCAGATTCCTTCCAGATTTTTAACATTGAATTGAAATTTTCAATATTGATTTTGAGTACATCCCCAAAATACTCCTCTCATCTATTCTATATTTATCTAAAATAACCATAATACCCTTTCTCTCTCCTCAAATCTCAACCAATCATCTTTTTTCTTTCTCCTCAATAAATCATTTATTCCTCCAATTCATTCAAAATCTTTTATCTCAAAAATCATACGTCGATAAATTATAAAAATTGTATGAGTGTTTTTAAAATTTCATGCTCTTTCATTAGAGATGTCATTTGATATATACTTTCGACGAATTTTTAAATCCGAGGACGGAGGGCGGAGGCCGTAGGCATTTGACTATCACACTCTCTGACCTAGCTATCATCCCCACCATCTTACCGTCGCAACGCGCAGGTACTTACTCTCGTATTATAAAACAAATAAGGTTTCAACTTTCAATTTCAACAATATACAAATGATAATACATAATGTACCATACATCAATGCCTACAACTTTCTCTCTCCTCCATAAATTATTTTATTCTTCTAATTCTTTCAAAATCTTTTATCTCAAAACCCGTACATTGATAAATTATAAAAATTATATGGGTGTTCTTAAAATTTAGTTCTCTTTCATTAGAGATGTCATTCGATATACTTTCGACGAATTTTTAAATCCGAGATCGGAGCCCATATGGCTAAGACATTTGGCTATGACACTCTATGACATATCATACTCTATGACCTATCACCCTCATTATCTCACCGCCGCAAGGCGCGGGTACTTGTTCTCGTACATATAAAATCACAGTTTTAAAATCAAAGGTTAAGATTCAAAGTTGATATTTGAATCTTGACCAATTGATTTTAATCCAAAGGTCAATATCATTAACTTTACCTATAAAGTTAATAATAACTTTAGAGGATCTCAATCCGAAATATTTATGTATATCTATATCTATAACTACTTATAAAGCAAACTAGGTATATTCTATTTTTAGAATCTTTTAATTTCTTAAAACATCTATAGCATACATTTTTTTCTTATGAAATTATCTTCATTAACTCTTTAAGTCACATGAATTATTTTACATCAATTATATATCTTACCCGCCTCCACCGACACGACGCCACCTACACCGCCGCATTGCGTAGGTATCCATCAGTATATTATATGCCAGTTAAAAAGCTGAAAATAAACATTATTCACCCCTGCCTTTAGACGATAAAGCCTTCTTTTACATCAATTTTACGGTAACTTATCAATGTTGGCACACATAAGTTTCGTGCAATAAAACCGTAAATTAATAACAAAATACATGATGAATATCATTCTCTCTCTCTCTCTCTCTATATATATATATATATATTATAGGAAAATGTTCAAATGAGAACCATTTAAATTGGAAGAACCATGCATGAGAACCTTTTAATTATAACTTGTTGTTTATATGTGAATAGTCTATGTGAACAAATTCATGCATATTTGAACATGTCAAGATATAACTAATATTACCTATGTTCATATACGAATGGTTCTCAAATGAATCTACGTGAACGAATATGTTCATATATACCTATCAAATATAAACAACAAGTTATAATATAGTGGTTCTCATGGTTCTTCCAATTTAAATGGTTCTTAATTGAACCTTACCCTATATATATACTAGCTAGCGTGTTAGAATTTGGGAACACATAATTTAGTTAAGCCTTTATAGCGTGTTTGAATTTAGGAGAATAATATGATTAAAAAAGAAGATTTCTGTAGTTTAGTTTATTAATTAATTATATGTATCCATTAAAATGAGTATATAGTTAATATCATAATAGTTCGATCTGTTTGTTGAGACGTCGTTATAATTAATCTTTTGTTGACAAATTACGTTCTACAATACGATGTCATCTCTTAAATATATATTATTGGTCACCCTGAAAAAAGGCTTTACTTCACTAAAAAGGCAAAAGGGAACTATGTTAACTAGAAAATATGCATTTTACAATCTATGTTAATTGAGGTATATATGATATATATCATCATAAAATAATTAATAGCTAGAAATCATAAATTAAGACAAACACCTCTAATTAATTGGACGATGGTACTATGTGCCAGTAATGAATACCTTAGTTTGAGAAAATCGGCAGGTCTCAGCCTAGATGTTTAATCAATAAATTCAAAATGCTAGAGTTTCCTTTTTCAAAACTTTTGATTGATATCATATCACTATATATTTATGTTCATAGCATTTTCAGTAACAAAGTGTCGAAACTGACCGGCCTGGGTCATAACCTTTTAAATATTAGCCTTGTATTCGTACAAAGTATAATTGTGATCACTAGCCTAGTTTTTAATGAACTTTGCGCGGTGTTCGTTTTAACTTGAAAGGTTTCTTATAAAATGGTATCTAGCAATTTTGAGGTTTTTATCAGTATAGAATGATAGCCAAACTGGTTGAGGCAGGTAAAAATAGTTGATGATTGAGGCGTGTATGCTAAAAGTGGTAGAATATGCAATGGTATGTCATATTGGTGATGATATAACACTATGGATTAAGAAAAAAACATTGATTTGTCACTTTATAATTTGTACTGTACTATTTATTGTTAACAATGTGACGAGATAAAGATTTTTACAATTATTATTATTATTATATATACTATACGAATAAAAGTTACATATAAAAATCTCTCTTTTACGACATGCAAAATCCTACATAAATTGCGTTGTTAAAAAACTTTCAATAGGTTAAAATTCGTTTCTATCAACTTATAGTTTTGAATAAGTGCCAATTGATTATCAGGATTATATATGTTGACACGAAAACGTAAGAGCAGCGTGTGTCACAGTTTATTATGTGAATCATTTTAATGAACAATTGAACGCAAAGAAAGAGTTCGAAATTGTAATATGGTCATATGGATCATGCATATGGAAGATGGGCTATCAAGTTTTTCTTGTAGTCTGTGTGGTTTGAGAAATAGGCCCGGTAGTTATCTGCGCTTGACCTATACTTTAAGACATCGTTTAATAAATTATGAATTTATGATAGGTAATAAGGTTATATGGATACAATAAATTTTTAAACAATTCCAGTTTGTTGTCTATACACACTAAACTCAGATAAATAATAATCTGAATAATTTAATCCAACAAATCTACATGGATCAAATAAGTAATTTGTTTCCAGGATCAATTTCCCTAAAAACAGATGATTTTTCTAAACATAGTTGTTAGAGTTGTGGTTGAGATGCAATAACATGTTGTACATAAAATAGTCGTCCCTTAAAAATAACTTTCAACCGAGATGCATAATGTTTTACTACTGCCTCTTGTTTATAGCCCTAAGGACTATGAATAACAAACTTCTAAAATAAAAATCACCAATATAAATTTGATTGATCAAAATTCAAAACATACAAGTTCGTATTGTATTGAAAAGAAAAAGATTGTTGGGCAGTAGCTAACATTGTTATAGAATTATTGATCTATATGCAAAAGATGTACAATTAATCATACATGGTACTATATGTTTCAACAATATTAGAATGTGCATATTATTATACAAGATTCAAAGTTCTTCACGTCTTACCAAATTTTATCGGTATGCATTTAAAAAATGTCAATGTTCCATTGCTAAATTCGTTTGATTTTTAATCACAAGTTTTATCAAAGTTGAACATCTATTTCATAGATTTCATACACCATGTGAGCTGTCTATTCAAAAATTGTTGTTGCTTATTAACAGGGCCGTCTTCGAAAATGTTTTAAAAAATTCAGGCCCGAGGCAAAATGAAAAACTGGGCCCTTAAAATTATAGTCGATAAATTGTTCTCGACCAACTCTTTTTAATCCATGCGGTTAGAATAGTAAGAAAAGTAAATAAAATAGAATAAATTTTGTTTACAAGAAACAAATCTCAATTTTCTGGGTCCAATCATCGCATGCTTCACTGATTTGCTATCAATATTCTTTGTTTATCATAAAAACCTAAAGATGGCATTCTCCTTTCTGGGCCCCTATGAAGATTGGGCCCCAGGTTTGGGGCTAGCTTGCCTAGTCTAAGAGCCGGCCATGCTTATTAAACTCCCTATAATTTTGTTTCTCGTTCATCAAATTAAATGTGATTTTGTTTCAAACTATCATAGATATTCTACGTTATGATAGTTAATGGCGTCCAATATATCTTTTTATGATGGTTATTGCCGTTGGTGTAATAGTTGGAAAAAAAAAAGGTAGTTTGTTAAATTAATGTTTTGAAATTTGAAAAAAAAAAAAACTTTTGTAATATTTATTTTAAATTATGAAAAGTCTCTCTCTCTCTCTTTTTTTTTTTCTTTCTTTTTCATATAATATGTTTTGGGATTTTCATTACTAATTTATAAATTGGAGTCATCATATACTAGATGAGTTAGTTACAAAAATGAATAACTTCAATCTTTAAATCTATGTGACCCTGTTTGTATTTCTTGCCCCTCACTAGTTTTAGTCTTATTCTAATAAAATCTCTATTGAATTTTCAACTAAAAAAGTCGCATAAATGAGAATTTTGACTAAATAAGATAGATATTAATAAAGATATAAGCTACACGAGTATATTGGATATTTTACGGATATAAGATTAAAAAACTTAGCCGTTCAAAAATAAATGAGTAATCTAACAATCCTTAGACAATTTTTATTCAGGAGTATACATGAGGATAAACTGAAAAGTATGATCATAATTGACCCATCATACACAAATGCGAGTCACTAAACACAAGTACATGACCTGGTAAAAAGAAGATGATTTTAATGTTTAGATTACTCAAAAGATGACAATTCTTTATCTCTGACATACCTTGCCTAATCGGACATTGTATAGTCGTGAGTCGTGACCGTATCCAAAGTTCCAAACCATTGTTTGGCACCTTTTTAAAATGTTTCTACATTGTACGGTTAGAGCTTCGAACTTAAAAAGGCCCAAACACTAGACCAACTTAAAGGTGTTTCTAAATGGTTTGTCATTTAAGATGCCTCAATTCCATGTTTCTCGTATCTAACGACTTGCATAGAGTTCTGTCCAAACGTATGTATCTATCAATTAGCAAAAAAATTGAAGATGTTTGTATATATTATGTGTTTTAGTCTATTTTTTACTCCTCATTTTATCTTATTTACTGTTATCCATGAGAATTAAAAAAAAATTATACACTAAATTTGTATTTTTGTTTATATATATATATATATCGGGGCCTGGGTCTCAGATTCTGCTTGCTATAGCAATCCGACAATGAAAAGTAAGAGTGGTAAAGTTTTTGGGCTTCTTTGGAAACCAAAACGAAAGATGCTGTATATCAGTATATGCTAGAGGTTAAAAAAATAAATAATAATAAATAAATAAATAAATTTGAAAAATACGGTTTCCTACAATCCTACACCAAAACCAGCTCGGATTTTGAAAAACCTATTGGGTTTTCAAACCGAGTAGAAATTGAGTTTGGTTCGGTTTAAGACAAAAAGACTAGTAAAAAACCGCTCCAAATTTGACTGAAAACTACTTAAAAACCGGTTCTAAGTATGATTAAACCCTATCATGGTCTTGTCGACTAAAAACCTGTTCGGGTCAGATTCAGTTTGGGAAAAATCCAACTTTTATGCACCACTAATATGGATTATCATTCCCAAAAGTTGATCCAAACTTTTAGGCACCACTAATATGGATTAGGATTCCCTAAAGTTGATCCAACTGATTCAACTTTAAAGTTGGGTTTTTCCCAAACCGAACCATATTAGTGGTGCCTACAGGTTGGGTTTTTCCCAAACCCAAACTGACGCGAACAAGTTTTTGGTCAACAAGACCACGATAGGGTTTAATCATACTTAGACCCAGTTTTTAAGTAGTTTTCAGTCAAATTTGAACCGGTTTTTAACTAGGCTTTTTGTCTTAAACCGAACCAGACTCAATTTCTACCCGGTTTGAAAACCGAATAGATTTTTCAAAACCCGAGCTGGTTTTGGTGTAGGATTGTAGAAAACCGTATTTTTCAAATTTGTTATTATTATTTTTTTTAACCTCTAGCATATATTGATATACAACATCTTTCTTTCCAAAGAAGCCCAAAAAATATGCTAGAGTTTGATATAACAATAGAAAAAATCATTTACTTATTCAAACAATTATAATTAATTTAATACTAATTATGAGAGAAAAAAATATTTCAGAAGCTGACAATATACTAAAGAGTAAAGCTAAGAATGAAAATGACATTCTTAGGTGTAGTTGCTAATAAAATGACATTTATTATATCTGTGTTTCAAGGCCCCCCACAAAATATTTGGGCGATTCTTTTTGGAAGCAAGCTTTTTATAGTTAAATAAACTCTTATGAGTCAGATATCGTGTCATATTTGTTAAAGTTTCTACATAATTGCGCCAAAGGCATGAGAATGTTTGTTTATTTTTTTCTTTTCCAAAATGTAGATTAGTTTAGCGACTGAAACTTAAAAGTAAGAAAGATATGTTATTAGATAAATTTAATAAAAAGGAATATTGATTAAAAGGGAATATATATAATAGAAGATTAATTACCTCATAAAGCTGTAAAAAGTAAAGAAACAAAAATAATATGTCGATGAGTCGATCCTTGTGGTCCTTTAGTCATGGGCAGTGGCCAAGTGGGCAATGTACCAATGGTAATTATGTGTTTGAGATATTCGTTTACCAACATGTCGGTCAGGTATAGATTTCACATGTATTCTGAATCTAAGGTTAAAACATGTATTATTTATTTGATCCATAGAATCTTAATTACGAGTAATAATTAAGGTAAAACAAAACACTTGTTAATCATCCTAGCTAATAATTAAATATATACAATAATATGTACATACATTTTGATACATATATTTAACGCAGTTTGTGAGAGTGTGTCTTGAAGTCTTGAACAATTTCGCGATAAACTAAATTATACGACAATACGAGTATTTGTTCTTTCTATTTTAGTGTAAGAAAAACTATTTGAATGGTCGTGCTGTATGTAAACAAAAGATGATAAGGTACATCTTTTTGATGATTATACCATATAAAAAGATGATTATACCATATATATAAAGTGACAATCAAATGAGAACCAACTTAAAATAAAAACAAATAAGAACACTTAAAAACTATATTTTGATGCATTAAAAGTCCATAAAAATGACATATTGCATAACTAATTATCATTATTTAAGTGTTTAACAACACATGAATCCGTCAAAATCGAAAAAAATCATATTTTTTGTCGGATGCATCATTTTGATAAAACCAAAAACGTGATTTTTTCGATTTTGAAAGATCAATGTGTTGTTAAACACTTAAATAATGATAATTAGTTATGCACTATGTTAGTTTTATGGACTTTTAATACATCAAAATGATGTTTTTAAGTGTTCTCACCGTTCTTATTTTAAAAGTTTTCTCACCGTTCTTATTTTAAAAGTTTTCTCACCGAAGTGTTACCCTATAGTTGTGCAATATATATATATATATAATCTGTTAAAAAAATCGTACAGTACAGTAAATTTATAATTATGTTTATATTAATATGAGCTCCCGTTACAAAATTGGACAATGAGTTTGCATAACACCAACGCGCACATGCGGAATTCACATGTATTTTTCTTGTTGCATACAACAAATCTATAACTTAACCAATTAACTTTATCTTTCGATACCAACTAACGCTTCATCATATATATCTTCATTTTATTTTATGTTATTTTCTCCACGTTTTTCCGTGAACCATGGCCAAACATAGGCACATTGACAACCACAATCTTTGACAGCGCCGTAAAAATTTGGTGAAGGTGTCAATTGGGAAACGGTGGAACCGTACGTGGAGGTGAAATGACACAAATGATCAAATGATATAAATTAAAAGAGGAGACAGACATTCATGTCATCAGCAAATCTATTGTCTGCTGAAAAGTTTTGACCATACATGAAATTCTTGACCATCTTCCGAAGTTTATCGAAATGACAACACATAACATAAAGCCATTCAATTAATTTTCAAATAAAAAAAGACCAAGCTGGCTATGATATTTTATAAGTTTTGATAAATAAAGTCACGTACAAGAGTCATTTTTATATATGCCCACACTAGGTATATGAAACAACTCAATATATATAGAATTTCATAAACAATATATAATTAGCAAATGATGTTATCAAAATGAAACCGCGAAATGAATACGTTAAATGGGAAATAATTAATCTTTTTAATTAAATAGTCTAAAACCTTTTAACTATAAAATTGTGACATTTGTCAAAATCAAAGGATAAAATTAGGAGAGAGAATTAATTAAAAGAGGACACTTATCAAGTAGTTAAAGTATTAGTAGGATTATTAAAATGATTTTTGAGAGGATTTATGAGGGTAACACCACCAGACAAAAGTCAATTCGACCAACGCATTTGCGGCGACGTCGCCGCTAATACTCTGACACTGACAGGGGCCCGCTATTTTCTCTGCCAGATTTACCATTACGGACATGGGGGCCCGCAGTATTAGCGGCGACGTCGCCGCTAATACTTCCTGGTCGGGGTTTGACTTTTTTTAGCCTGGTGGGCTTACGCTCCTCGTTTATTAATTCTCTTTTTAAAATGCTCGAGTTTCTTGACAATATATATATAATCAATAAATGGGAAAGGAACACGTGAAATGATGATGAAAATAAAAAGAATATAGATATATAAAAATGATTTGGCGAAAAAGAACGGCAGCGGTGAAGCGAGAAGTCCATCACGTCTATTTTTCTGCTACCATTAGCTAGCTTATTTGTTTTTTTACCTTTCATTATTTGAATGTGCAATTATTGAAGTAATTTAAGTAGCTTTATTAATCGTATTTTTGGCCAGTAGTTGACCAGTGGGCCATCAACTATAACCAACAATGACCATCATCGTTTGGCGGGGTCGTCGCTCACTACAGCCGCACACGAACACTGCCGTATGTATTGTCTCGATCTATGTCCCCCTACTAGCTTCTTGTTTTATACTAACATATATATCAAACATTTCTAACTTCCTACTTTCTTTCAAGTAGTATTAATTATTTTCTTTTATCATATGTGATGAATATACATTAAAAGATACTCGTATTAGAAATGTATGCTTTCATATTACTTGTTTGTTACCCACATTAATGTATCCGAAATACTATTCGTTTCTAATGACATGTGAATGATATCTAAACAACTACTTTTTGTTACACCCATTAGAAACAGTGTCGTCTACTTTCACCGGCGGCTTAATTTGGATCTTACTCAGTAATAGTTACTTTTACTAGTTAATTTGTCATAATCGTCATTATCAGAGAATTAGAAGCGATACCAAGCTTTACTATATTGGCCATACTAATCAACTCATGTTTATTTCAGCTTTTCTATGTGTCTCAGTTTCCCGTTTAAACATATTTAGACTTATCAATTTAGTTATACGAATTAACTTCATTTAAGAAATTGAGAGTCGAAAGAAAATAAAAAGTAATGATCATGATTTCTAATTAAGTTGTATAAAGAAAAAATACACAATGGTGTCATCTCAGTTTGTGATTTTGAGAGGTTGGTGAAGAGTAGGGTTCTCATAATTATGCTTTGAAGCTTCTCAATTTATTTGGTCCGTTGATGTTTTTAATTCAATTTCAATTAAAAAAAATAAGGGTTAAATGCAATTTTAATCCTTATGGTTTTTCAGAAAAACAGTTTTTCATCACTTTGTTATTTTTTGAGTTTTTTTTATCCGTGTGATAGGATTTCGTCTCTGGCTCTATTAACTCTTTCCCATGTGCAAATCACGTGAGGGACATTTTGTCTTTTCACTTATCTTTTTTTGTCTTTAACGATAAAACCCAATAACCATATAAGGGAAGTGATCCTTACACACCTTATTTTTGTCATACACAACAAATATATACATTACATGGTTATATTGTACAACTGCATAATGCATACAGTGTTGTATATGACTAAAAATTATTGTGTAAGGATTATTTCCCTTCTTTGTCTCCAGTTTTTTTCAAAATCATATTTTATTCCAATTTTATTCAAAACTTAGATCTTAAAAAAAAAAAAAACTGTAATTTTTATAAAAATTAAATCCAATCACCGCCATTTAAATTTCAAAAAGATTCAATTCTGTTCTTATCCATTTCCTAATTTTTTTTTTCCTTATTTAAAATACAAAATGAAAACCTTTTTAATTTTAGATCTTAAATAAATTTTAAATGCAAGGATACAAACTAATCTTGTGATATTCAATTCCATGTTCTTGATTTATGCACGAACCAAGATTAATGACTAGGCTAGATCTTGACTTTTGTATTAAGTTTCCATGTCAACTTTACAAAAGTCCGGCCACCATCGTCACCAAAGTCCGACCACCAACATCATCAAGTCCAACAACAGTATTTGATTATAACGTCGGACATTATTATTATCAAAGGAATCATCATTATCCACATCTGAATCGCAATCGTCGGACATGAAATCATTAGAATCACTGTCATCAGAGTCGGGGCTTTCTTCTTAAGCTTTACTATCAATCTCAGCTTCCACGATCTTCACCTTCTGCCTACATGTCTTCTTTTTAACTAAAGCCTGGTTTTCTTATTTGATCTTTTCTTTGGGTTGCTTTATCCTTTGGGATAGATTTGTGATTTTTGTTTAGTGATTAGTTAGGTATATGTATGAATCTAAACTGGTAGCACACATTTGACTTTAAACGATGAAACTTATTCTAATTAACCCTTATCATGGAGGAAACCAAAATAACCAGACAAATACCAATTTTGACAAGTTATCTTCTCATTTATGTAATTATGCGTTTGTGTTTTAAGTTAAAGATGGCTTCAAAATATCCCATCTGTTTGTATTGTAAGTTTTGATAGAGAAGTTCATTCCAGTTCCAACTTGTAGATACAATTATTCAGAACTTCCAATGTGATAATTATAGGTTATTTGAAGACTTGTATTTGTATATATCTTCTTCATCATATATATATATATATATATATACTAAAATGTAAAAGCCCTTTAGATTTTCAACATTAAATATTGATTTTAAGTATTTTTTTAAAATGCCTTTCTTATCAATTTTATATTTATTATTTAAAAAAACTATAATACTCTTTATCTCTACTCAAATCTCAACCAATCATTTATTTTCTCCCTCCTCCATAAATAATTTATTCAAAATTTTTTATCTCAAAAATTTCATGTTTTTTCATTAGAGATGTCATTCGATATACTTTCAACGAATTTTTAAATACGATGGCGGAGCCGTCAGGTAGATCACCCCATCACCGCCACCGCCATTACATCACCACTCCACCATCACATCCATCACCGCCACAACCCGTGATACCTTTTAATTTCTCGTAGTAAATAATAATAATACATATACAGTTATACACACTAAATTTGTTTTTAAAAACTTAATATTTAATGGAGCAGTTAGCACTCAACGGTGGTTATAATTCCTCAATTTCTTCTTTCTTCTTTTTCTATCTGACGGTTGAAAATTTTGTATACTTCATTTTCATAAACATTTGTGTTATTTCCTTGTTTAGGGAAAAACATAACATGTTCTTTTTCTCCCAAAATTATTTGTCTTTATTCTTTAGCAATTACTCTATTATAAAAGATTTATGTAATATAAAATATCAGATTATAATATGTCACATGCACCAAATGTTCTTTTTAAACAAAAAGTTATTTAACTGGACCCATCGTGTGATTGCAACTATATATTCATATAGCAATTCTTTGAAGTAGACAATATATCCTGATAATAGAATAGTTGAATAAGTACGCTATACTAAGAAAATGACTTACAAGCACATATTTCTCTTCATATATCTAACAGGTAACACGTTGCTATGATATTTGTTCTTATTATATATATATTTTAGGGATCGAGCCATGCCAAATTTTTTAATTACCATATTACGAAAGAGTTTTTCCCTGCTTCTTTTTTATTGATATATACTATGTATAATAAAATACTCCGTAATAAGGAACCTTTTCTTTTCGGGGTGGATATATCCGGGTATCGAAGTCAACTTTACTAGTCACTAATCGAAATGACTTATGTAAACCGGTTATGTCGACTACTTAATTGACTCTCTACTTATTTAATTTACTCAAGAGAAAAAAGACAAGCATCCACAACTCACCTAACTTCAACTTGTTAAAGTTAGCATCAATAAAAAGAAATAAATTAAGCCTTACAAATATGTCGTCACACGATTTTATAAACTATAAAACTAGTATACTTTATTGGGAAAGGCGGGGGAACGATTTTGGACGTGAAATCCTTGACCTGAAATAAACATTGTTAACCATATATATATAGTCAATCTGTTCAACCCGGTAGTTAAACATGTCAAATGAATAATCGTTTTTAGGTTAACAAATTTAACGTTATAGGGTCGAAAATTTCCTACTCATAATTTAATATACACTACTGTCATATAATTTTGATTAATTATAAAAAGAAAAATGATAATGACAGCTTTAAGGGTTGTCATTAATAGCTTATTACATGCATAAAAAGCAGTACTTTATTTATCAATAACCGCCCCCTGAATTTTCGCAAGACAAAATACAAATTTTAATGCATCAAATCACTACAAATCATATTGCATTTGTTCACACTTTTAGGTGAGTGTGAACAAATTAAAAATTTTTGTCACGTTTTTTAGTGTGTAAAAAATATATTGAATTAAAAGTGTGTGGAAATTTCTCCACACTAAAAAGTGTGTAGAAATAAAAGTTCACACTTTTTAGTGTGAACTTTCATAATTATTTTGTCACACTTCATTTGTCCACGGTAACTTGAAAATTTACCGTGAACAAATGAGGTGTGACAAAATAACTATGAAAGTTCACACTAAAAAGTGTGAACTTTTATTTTTACACACTTTTTAGTGTGGAGAAATTTCCATACACTTTTAATTCAATATATTTCTACACACTAAAAAGCGTGACAAAATTTTTAATTTGTTCACACTCACCTAAAAGTGTGAATAAATGCAATATTGTTTGTAGTGAATTAATTAATACTGACAGCCCTAAGAGTTGTCATTAACAAAACTCTTATAAAAATATTACCCTACAAAACTAATTAAACCCAATTTAATTTTAAAAATAAAACTAGCTAGCAAGAAACTAACGGAATTACAGAAAAGAGAACAATGGATTTTGTAACCAATGTATCCATATAACTCTAAAAACCAATTCATCATGTAATGAAACCTGTCTTTATTATATCACTCGACCAGAGCATGATATTGTTATGAAATCTCAAAACTTTGCCACCACGATCGAGGTGTATAAGATGCCTTCTAAAACTCGTTTGGCTTGCAACCAAATTTGAATATTCGTAATCAGATTCAACCAATCTTCATATATAAGACGCACTATTTGGATTCCAATGTCTCACCAAATTGATACCTTACGAATGAGGTCTTTAATCATAAAACAAGAGATCGATGAAGATATGCGTGGATAATGCATCGCATAGTAGATATTCAGCATATGGTTGTAAAAAATGGGGCATAATTAAGATAGAAGGAATTGGCATGGTTCAGTCTATATATGAAAATTAAGCCGTTGGAGTCCTGTCGAATTATTATTTCAATATGCAATTATCATTTTTTTTTTTTTTTTTGAATTTTTATCAAGTCGACACAAGATGTCACTTTCTTAAATAAATAATCTGGCCACCAAAAGGCTATAAAAGCTCCATAATCACAGCATATTCCAACACACCACAGAATACACCAATAAAGAGTAGTAGTGTGTCTACTCATCACACACTGCACCTAGTAGAGAGAAACCACTACCATATGGCTTCATCTACCGCCACCACCCCTCTCGTTCTCCACGACGACCCTGCAATCCGGCAAGAACAACTACTTGCCGAATCTTCAGCAGCTGGTCGTCGTCATCTATCCGTTGCCAAAGTCCTTTCCGGGATCCTTGTTTCCATTCTAGTTGTTTGTGCCGTGGTTGCTGTCATTCACATCAACCAATCCAACAAACCACATGAGCCCAATAACAACGTAGAAAATAAACCCTCCTCCGCAACCATGTTTACAACCGAGTCACAAAAAGTTGATCATATGAAACCAATTATTACCGTAAACTTGGAAACAAATGCTGAAGTTGAGTGGGAACGCTCAGTTTACCATTTCCAACCTGATAAGAATTTCATTAGCGGTATGAAGTTAGCTAATGATTCGCATTACTACTAATTAATCTATTCCATTAGTCACAAAACATTAATCTTATTTCGAATGTTTAAAAAAAAAATGTTTATTCTAAAGATTTAAATGGACCTTAATTAATTCTAGTTTATAAACTTTAGACAACAAAAATAATTACTCGTATATGTCAAAGCATGATCCTTGTTTTTGCATTTTATTCAAAACAGAACTTATTTTTATGAAAACCCAATTTGGAAAATAAACTTAGTAATGTTCTGTTGTTTTTGTGTTGTTATTTTACTTACATGATTCAAAATGGGTTAAAGTTTAAACAATACTCTATTTGATTGGAGCATGATATAAATTGGCTGACAATTAGGAAACACTATATCAAGGATATTCCAAAAGTATATGGAAAAACATCTTTTTCATTGTACTTAATTTAAGTTCTCTATTTGACATGTATTGGAATATTTTCGATTGACTTAGTTTTCTCTATCAAATTATTCATTCTTGTCTTCACTTTCTCAACAAGAATTGACAACTTTTGTTCTTCAAGTTTCTTCGATTATAAATAAATGCAAGTATAAATATTAAATAACGTCACGTCAGCTGGTATATATGATATTGAGAATTAATTTAATGTACAGTATATATAAAATGAAAATAACAATACTTTGACGTACAAATCTATTAATATACTAATATAATACGTGTTCTTTTGGACTGATGTAAATTCTCTCTTTGTTTTTCTTATTTGTCATGATGATGGCGACATATTCTTGATTCTATTGGGGATTTCGGCTTTTAGATCCTGATGGTAAGCTTCTAGAATTTTAGTACCTCAACCTAATTATATATGTTTATTCATTATCGATTGAAGTGATTTCAACACAATACTTTTTCTGTAATTTTCTGTTATTGAAAACATGATAATTACCTTAAATAAAATATGCTATGATAAATCGATAGTTGTTGAAAATATATATATGCTACTCCCACAAACTATTCTTATTGTAGATGTAAAGATCATGAATGTGTTTATTTAGATTTTTATTCTAACATATATTTAGTACAAAAAACCTTTTGAAATGAGAAAAAAAAAAAAAAAGGAAAGACAAAATAGTGTTGGTGATATTATGTTCTAGCATGGTTTGATTTGGCCAGTCCGGTTTTTAATATGGTGTTAGTCGTCTTGGTTTGATTAGTTTTGAAACCAAGAATTTCGGTTTGAGATTCAATACCCCTAATTATAAGAATGTTTTATTTATTGTACGGATAACATGTTAAGGAGGTTGGTAAAGATACCTAAAATACTAAGAAATGATTGAATTGAATGTGATATTGCAGGCCCAATGTATCATATGGGATGGTATCATCTCTTCTATCAGTACAACCCCAAATCTGCTATCTGGGGCAACATCACATGGGGCCACTCAGTATCTAGGGACATGATCAATTGGTACCATCTCCCTTTCGCCATGGTCCCGGACCATTGGTACGATATCGAAGGTGTCATGACCGGCTCCGCTACGGTCCTACCCAACGGCCAGATCATCATGCTTTACACCGGCAATGCTTACGATCTATCCCAATTACAATGTTTGGCATATGCCGTCAACTCATCTGACCCACTCCTTATTGAATGGAAAAAATACGAGGGTAACCCTGTATTGTTCCCACCACCTGGGGTGGGTTTCAAGGATTTCCGGGATCCATCCACTTTATGGATGGGACCCGATGGTAAATATAGAATGGTAATGGGATCCAAGCACAACGAGACTATTGGTTGTGCTTTGATTTATCATACCACTAATTTTACTCACTTTGAACTACTCGAGGAGCCACTACACGCGGTTCCTCACACGGGTATGTGGGAATGTGTGGATCTTTACCCTGTATCCACCACACATACCTACGGTTTGGATATAGCAGTTGATAACGGGCCAAATGTTAAGTACGTCTTGAAACAAAGTGGGGATGAAGACCGACATGATTGGTATGCAATTGGGACCTACGACATAGTAAAGGATAAGTGGTACCCTGATGACCCAGAAAATGATGTGGGTCTCGGATTGAGATATGACTTTGGGAAATTTTATGCGTCTAAGACGTTTTATGACCAACATAAGAAGAGAAGAGTCCTGTGGGGTTATGTCGGAGAAACTGATCCACAAACATATGACCTTTCAAAGGGATGGGCTAACATTTTGGTATGCAATTTCTAAATATAACCAATCTTATTTTTTAAACACAAATGTATGCAATTCATTGTAACCTGTTTTTTTTTTTTTTTTATTTACAGAATATTCCAAGGACCATTGTCTTGGATACAAAAACACAATCAAATTTGATTCAATGGCCAATTGAGGAAACGGAAAAGCTAAGATCAAAAAAATTCGATGAATTTAAAGACGTGGAGCTCCATCCCGGGTCACTTGTTCCTCTTGAGATAGGCACGGCTACACAGGTGAGATTATATTATTTGTAGTACTACCGCTAAGAGCGTTCTTATATTTAAAATATACAAAACTAACTATTTTGAACTATTGCAGTTGGATATAGTTGCGACATTTGAAGTTGATCAAAAGATGTTGGAATCAACACTTGAAGCCGATGTTTTGTTCAACTGCACGACTAGCGCAGGATCGGTTGGGAGGGGTGTGCTGGGACCATTTGGTGTGGTGGTTCTAGCGGATGCAGAACGGTCTGAGCAACTTCCTGTGTATTTCTATATTGCGAAAGACACTGATGGAAGCTCAAAAACTTACTTCTGTTCTGATGAAACAAGGTTTATATTTAGTTCAAGTTCTATTTATTTATCTGATTAACTTTAGTCATAATGAAAACTAACCAATTATCAAATATAAACCTATGCGCGCAGATCATCAAAGGATAAAAATGTAGGGACATGGGTGTACGGAAGCAGTGTTCCTGTTCTCGAAGGTGAAAGTTACAACATGAGGCTACTTGTGGATCATTCGATAGTGGAGGGATTTGCACAAGGTGGAAGAACAGTGGTAACATCAAGAGTTTATCCGACAAAGGCCATCTATGGTGCGGCTAAAATGTTTTTGTTCAACAATGCCACCGGCATTAGTGTCAAGGCGTCTCTCAAGATCTGGAAAATGGGGGAGGCACAACTTGATCCTTACCCTCTTGATGGTTGGACTTCTTAATTATTTTGAAACATAGAATATAATATTTGGCACCACTTGATCCTTTCCCTCTGGATACTTGTATGCTGTAATTGTGAGGTATGATAGCATGATTCTGGGCTAGTAGGGGGTGTTCTTGTAATTTAATATTTGGTACTTTTTTATGAGGTTATTAATTCAATTATTGTTCTCGCGCTTCATATATCGTCGTTTTGCTTGGTATGTGTCGTTTTCAAAAAAGTAATGCATTTGTAAACTTATAAAGTCATAATCATATTGTACATCAATACATCATATATAACAGCTTAATAATAAGCGTGTATATTTGAAGATATGTGGGTACTATTCACAATTGTCTCAATGAATCAATTTCATTACATAATGTTCCAATCTGTCAGTTCAATTTTAACTAAGTGGCCTTTGTTACATACTTCAATTCAATTTGATCAGTTCTATTGTTCTAACACACATTGAACCACCCCATAGGATAGACAAACATAGAACAATACCTCACAAATACTCGTATTAATAGGATTCATCATACATGTCTGTTCTAAATGATAAAGAACTAACAACTTTATATTAAAATTTGAGAAAACTGATGTTCATCAATAAAACAAACATTTTGGATAGTAATCAATCGTTTTAAGTTGGAACCAAAAGAAAGATTTGACCTATTTCACAATAGAAAACTTCTATAATTTGTGCATCTTCCTAGAAATGTAGTACACTCTATTAAGTCCTTCTTTAAGTCGGAATCCTCCTGCCGTGACTCTGCATACTCTTGATTCAAATCAATTAATTACAACTGGTGTTGTACACAAGAACGTGACGTTGATTCATCAAAATTTCTCTGAGACGTTGTCGACTCATGGGATTTGGATAGGAAGTAAAATACTGTAGATTCATTGGAAGTTCTGTTTTCACTTGATGTTGATACAAAACTTGGAGGTAAAACAGAAAAGTTTATAGTACGTACGTTCAATCCTAGCTTTTTGTTCTTTGTTTACCACTTTTATGTTCACTTTGATGCTAATATCCTCTTCTTGGTAAAATTTCCTCGTTTTACACTTGGTCTAAGGTAATTCATCCATCTTAATCTACAACTTAACTTTTGCCACACCTAGCTTGCTAAACCTTTTTAATTTACAAAAGTAATTATTAATTAACAAACTTTTACAGACACAAATATAATGAACCCAATATAATAGATAGAAATGAAATCAATAAGTAAGAGTAGTAATAGGAAAACAGATTAAGATACCCAACCCCGTCAGTAGTAAAATAGTTACCTGCATATGTAGGAAGTTCACGCCAATTCCAATGGCCTTAAAAACGTTGAATATAATCACGTAATTTATTATCTTCGTCTTTCACTCCGGCCAAGCCCCTTTTTTCATTCCATTTTTATCAATACACGGTGCCCTCACCATTTCCCCCTTTCACATCTTTTTGACTCGGTCCTTTTTCATGATGATGAAGAGTCCAACTAGGTAATTAGTATAGGCTTTCTCGTTACCAACCAGCCGCAGCTTAATTTCCATTCATTATTTTACTCTGCATTTTTTTAATAGTCTTACATCCTGATCTATGTTTGATATGCAAAACATTTCCCTTAATTACGATGAGTTGAAACTTAACCCCTCTATCTTTGTAACTATATCGTGGCCGGCGACTGCTTCTTTGGTAGAGGCACAATGTAACCAACAATACTACTTTTTTTTAGTCATGATATCGACACATTTTCGTAATAAAGATCTTTCATGATTAGATAATATATATATTAATACGAGTTGATTGTCACTAAAACTGGACCACTGTAATGCTAATCGATTCTTAGTGATTTAACATGATCAAGTTAGAAAGATTATATATTAATATCTCTATCTCTACTACATTATAAAGCATTTATTTCCGTCAATTTTTTTCAACTTTCAACTTTTCAACCACTCACTTTCATCTCTTTTTTCAAATCCCAATCACTCATTTTTTTCTATGTCCTTCATAAATCATTTTATTCCTCTAATTTATTCAAAGTCTTTTATCTTAAAAACCGTACATTGATAAATTATAGAAATTATATGGGTGTTCTTAAAATTTCATGTTTTTGCATTAAAGAGTTCATTCGATATACTTTCGACGAATTTTTAAATCCGAGGGCGGAGCCCGTACGGCTAAGACATTTGGTTATCATACTCTATGACTTATCACATCCTATGACTTATCACACTCTATGACCTATCAGCCCCACCATCTCACCGTTACAACGCGCGAGTACTTTCTCTGATAAGATTAATACGTTTTGAGGGTTCATTAAAGCTGGATCTCTTTTAAACTTATTATTATGCTAATCAATTCTTAATTAATGAATATATTAAAATGATCAAGTTGATCGAAAGGTTATACTTACAATAAAAGTGACTTACTTTATATAGTATGTGTAAGACGTATTAACGGGTTTTCGGTTACAAGATTTTAAGATAAATATTTTGTGAATTTATGTAACAGAATTTGAGTATATTTATTTAGTTGTTTTTTGGAAGAAATTACTATATGCATGTTTGTAAGGAATTTGTGAATATTTTGTAAGTTTACGTATGGAATTTGTATGTAAACCATAAAACTACTCTAGACTCGATCTAGAGTAACTTATGGAATAAAAATATGGTACATGGAGAAAGAAAGGAGGGATTCATTCAAGTTGATGATAACAGGTTAATTTTGATCATTAAATAAAAGTCAAGGGTCAAGATTCAGATGTTATCTTTGAATATTGGCTCTTGATTTTTATTATCTTTGAATTTTGGTCCTTAATTTTCATTCAACGGTTAAAATTTCCGAACTTGATTTAATTGGGAAATTAATTGTGAAAATCCTATCCCAGAACAAAATTAGTGCATGTATTTCTAAAGTGTAACTTACGATAAGTAGAGGTATCCAATTGTAGTTTGCCATGTTTGCGTGGGCCTGCTTATTACTCGTAGTATTTAATTCCTTATTGAACTTATACCATTTTTTTTTTATTGTTGAAGTGAAAGCAATTTAGTCATACAATAATATACCATATACTTTACCTAACCTCAACAATAATTCATTAAGTTAAAACTACAAAGCCAATCCATCAACTAGTTCTCAATACATGATTTTTGCCTCTACTATAAGAGATAACAAAAGTAACCCCTTAAATTTCAATACCTTTTTCATGTTTAATCTGTTATGTTACAAAATGGCTGAAGTCGAAGAGACTTAATGCCGGTTAAAATGAGGTTGTGTGGTTCTACATCAGTATGTGTCAACAAGCCATCATATATCTTCCATCTCGATTCAAAACTTTTTAGATGATTCATTAATTACTCAAATGACACCCTTGAGCGTTTGTCCTTGGTTCCTTTCTTTAAATATTTTCCATCCAAATCCAACGAGTAAGACTCGTGATTAAGTTATTTACTTGAAATAAACACAGGAAATGATTGATCTAAAGACGATTCTATTGCAACAAAAGTAAAACCATTATCATATGAAATACCTCAAACTGCTTGAATTTGAAGGTGTGATTTGGGGTTATATAGAAAAAAAATTGTTAGCCAAGTTTTGCATTTTAAAAAGAAAAAGTGGACGATCACGTGGAATTACTAGCTTTATGAACATGTCAAAATCTTTTTTATAAAAAATACGAGTACATAGAAACTATTTTTGGAACGGCCACTAGATGACATTTCCATTCACAACCATTATTGTCTCATTGTATATGCCGTTAACCATTACGGGGATATATTGTCTAGAATTGTTTATTAAAAACATTATTATCATCCTACTATACTTCCAAGGACATAGCCAAAAAATATCAAAGTCCCCAAGTGATTAGATAAATAGTTTTCGCAATCGATCTCTTGTCTTTTTTGGCGGTTTCATAAAGATTTTAATGGTCAACGATGGTGGTGTTTGGCAGTGACCAAAGGAGCCACCTTAGCTAGCAGGGAGGCATGCAGGTGAGCATCACATACACGCACAATGGGGAGGGTAAGAGTGGTTGAGTTGTAAGCACGAGTAATGACAGTATTAGAGTCACTAACAATAAGATATTAATTTACTTTTACGTTTATGGTGGTACACACACAATACTATATATGCTTTAGTAAAAATGATAAATTTTAACGCCCCACATTATTTATATTAACAGAAAAAAACATGATACGCCGTATCTACCTCATTTTCGCACATTTGACATAGAAGAGCAATGTGGAAGCATTGACCATTAAAAATTAAAAATGTGGTAATATATAGAGCGTTTCTCTACCGTCAAAATTTTCTTTAAATTTCCTTTTGTTGAATAAAACTATGATTAAACATCAGTTGGTAGAGCCTACTGTTTTATCACACATGCTTGTTTCGATTAAACATATACGAGTATAAAGCAAAACAGTAACATATAATAATACAATATTTTATAAAAACCAATAAATCAACGGACAAAATTACTTGCTTGTTTGGATTCAGTAGTTGTGTAGGCCCGCTATCTTTTCTGAATAGGTATATGCGTCATGCCGTCATGGATCTCCTACTTTTGATAATCGATTTTTCTTTTTAACTATTTTCAAAGAGAATTTTTATGATTTATAGTAGTGAAAACTTACAATTGTTGCAATTATTATTATAACAATAAATAAATTTGCACAAATAATTAGCGTACGAGGAGGCATAAAATGACACGTGAAGCAGCAACCAACGGCTGATATTGTTTTCTACTCTTCAATGATGTTTCTTGAATCCGGCAAGTCTTTCTTTTTGCTAACCTTATTATCATGGACTAATTAACTTAGGACCCGTACGATATACGGTTTTAGAAAATATCATGTAATATCCATAAAACAAACTTATAATCGCATAATACGTCATCACCTTACACGGTTACAAGCTTTAGTACCAATTATTAGCTTCATGTCAATAGTTTTGTCAAGCATATTGCCTTTATAGATATGCTGACAAATGATTTGATGCAAATCTACTCCAAGTTATGATTTGAACTTTGAAGTGCAAAACCATAATGCCAATAAGACATTTTGTGAACACTAACCGGGGTAAGTCGAGTTAACTTTACATGAGTTTTCTTCCACTTGGACTCTTAGGTGGTGTTTGGTTCACGGAATTCATTGGAATTCTTTGGAATTGAAATGTAAATTCCATTCATAATCATGTTTGGTTGAGAAAATATATGGAATTGGAATTTAAACTTTCCACCAAATTCCTTGAAATAGAGAATTTGAGATTCCTTTGATATATTGATGGAATGTTATAAATTCCAATAGAATTCATTTATATAGACAAAAACACTCTTATCTATAAGAAAACCTACACAGTCATCTTCTCCATCTGCATCTTCTTCCTCCCATCTTCTACCTTTTAAAAGTAGATTTGATGTCCCCTGGAGTAACAGTCACCACCGCCGGAGTAACCGTCACCACCGCCGGAGTAACAGTCACCGCCATTGATTTGAAATCTGATCGGAGAAAGATGAAACCGGAGGCCATCGGAGAAGAATGGAAAAAGTTGTCGGCTATGGGTTGTGTGGTAGATTGTAATGGTGTAATGGTGAGGTGCTTTAAATTTAGATTGTGATGGACTGTTGGTGGGTTTTTTAGGAAGCTGCATATCTATATCCAATGTGTATATTATTAATATTCTTGTTATTATTATTATTATATTAGATAAAAATGTATAGTTATATTCTTATGAAAATTAAAATGGAATAATTTTATAAAAGTATAATAAAAGGTTAGTTTGGTCATTTGACATAATTTATATTTGAACCATTTTAACTAAATTCCTTTAAATTCTGTCAATCAAACACAATACAAATTTTTAAACTTTCAAATTCCAATTCCAATGAATTTCAATTCCTTTAACAAATTCCAATTCATTTAAAAACATTATGCGAACCAAACTGCCCCTTAGGGGGTGTTTGGTATGAGTGAATCAAAGAGAATGGAAATGTAATAGAGAATGAATATAGTGGGAAAGAGAATGAATATTTGGAAAGATAATCGATTATGTCGTTTGGTACAAGTAGAGAATGAATATATAAAAAATACTAAATTTTAAATAATAATTAAATTTAATACATATAACATCACTAAAACAAAAAAAAAATTAAAAATTTTCATTCTCATCAATTCTGTACATTTCATAGAAAATTGAGAGAATGAAATCGATTCCCTATTCTCGATTCTCTTTCCAATTCTCCATTACAACAAAACATGAAAATTGAGAAGTGTTTCTCATTCCATTTCCACCATTTCCATTTCATTGTACCAAACTCCCCCTTACTTTCTCCATGCAAGAATTAATATGGACCGTCAATTTGTTTAATACCCACGGCTTAATATGGACCGTCGACATATTGTTAACGTTATTATTCTTGTCATATGTCTTTTATTGCATTTCATATTCATACTTTTTATCTTTACAAATAACTTTACAATAAATCAACAGCCAACATAATTACTCTTACAAATATCTAGTTTGATTTATCGCTAAAGGTTAAATTTTAACCATTTAAAAAACCCCCAACAATAATCATTATACACGTAGCCAACTTTAGTGAGGAAATAAACAGAGTAACTGAGATCACTCACTCACTCACCCAGGCCAGTTCTCTCAAACCATGAAAACAACCCAACAGTACTCCGAACCCAACTTTAGTGACCTTGAGCATGCACCCAACCACACTCATGTCACTCCATTACTAAACCAGACCAAACCACCACTAGCTGATGCCATAAGAAAGCAGTTGTTCATCAGGGTTCTGTCTGTTATCACATTGGTTTCTCTGTTTTTTGTTTCTGCTTTTGTACTCATTGCCATCAGCCAACCGGATTCCAGTGCCACAGTCAGCAATTCAGCACCGGAGGAGGTGGATAAACCTTCTCTGCAGCATTCGCAATCTGATCGGTTAAAATGGGAAAGAACTGCTTTCCATTTTCAGCCTGCCAAAAATTTCATCTACGGTAAGCATTTACAGTTTCACAAATAATTTTACTGATTTTGGAAATTTCTGGTTTTAATTTGTTTATTTTGATCGTTTCATGGTTATCAATGATGTCGTTGGCCGGGTTCTCTGCTTCAGATCCTAATGGTAGGTATTTTTCGTCATCTTTTTGCTTAGTTTCTATATCTGTTAAAAAAATGATGTAATCGGCCGTATGAATTATGATACATATCACATCTTACATTTGGTTTAGATATTTATTTTTACTTTGGAAAATGTTAACTACAACAATAAGGTTGCGTTAACGTACATACAAAAAATTACTTTTTTTTGTTTCTAATCACACTTCTTGTTAGGCAGTAAGGCACATATTTAGGCACGCTAATTGTTTATCAAGATATATTGTATCTATCGCGGGTAGAGTTACTACACATTAGATTGTAGGTGCATAGATGTAATAAAATGAAATTACTCAGCAAATATTTTTTTTTTGAAAGGTGATAAGATGACAAAAATTAACATTACAAATGAACCGTCTAGCATAGTTCGAGCTACCCATTTAGTAGCCGACAACAATCACAAGACAGTAAGTAGAAAACACTATCGGATGGACCGAATCAAAAACCAATAGCCAGGCAGAACCGGACTAAAGATTTAGTGCCCCCAGAAAACATCAAAACCTGCAGTGGCATACTACTATGTATATGAAAGAAAAAAAATGTAGCTAAACCCATAAGATTAACATGCAGAAAAGTGTTGTAATTTGTAAAGAACAATAATTTTCTCTGAAAATAATGATCAATTGTCATGTACAACCATTTCATGAGTGTTAAAATAAGCCATTAAGCCCTAAGTTATGACCTTATGATTAGCAAAATCCAGTTAATAACCAACTTGAGTCTTCCGAACTAAAGCTACATCAACGTCCACATAATTATCAGATTTATATTACACTTCTTTTTTTGTATCAATCAAACATCCTAAGTCTAATGCTGCGAATTTAACAAATTTGTGGTGTTTTGGATTTTCCATTTTAGGTCCATTATTTCACATGGGTTGGTACCATCTTTTCTATCAATACAATCCTTACGGGCCTGTTTGGGGCAATATGTCATGGGGTCACGCCGTGTCCAAAGACATGATCAATTGGTTTGAGCTTCCAGTTGCTCTGGTCCCAACTAAATGGTATGACATTGAAGGGGTTTTATCCGGATCCACCACAGTCCTTCCCAACGGGCAGATCTTTGCATTGTACACGGGCAATGCTGAAGATTTCTCCCAATTACAATGCAAGGCTGTCCCTGTCAACACATCTGACCCACTTCTTGTTGAATGGGTCAAACACGAAGATAACCCAATCCTATATACTCCACCAGGGATTGGGTTAAAAGACTACAGGGACCCATCAACAGTTTGGACAGGTCCCGACGGAAGGCATAGGATGATCATGGGAACTAAACGAGGCAGTACCGGAATGGTACTAGTTTACTATACCACAGATTTCACTAACTATGAATTATCGGACGAGCCCTTGCACTCAGTCCCAAATACGGATATGTGGGAATGTGTCGACTTTTACCCTGTTTCATTAACAAATGATAGTGCACTTGATATGGCGGCCTATGGGTCGGGTATCAAACATGTGATAAAAGAAAGTTGGGAGGGACATGGAATGGATTGGTATTCAATTGGGACCTATGATGCAAAAACTGATAAATGGACCCCTGATAACCCCGAATTAGACGTGGGTATTGGGTATAGATGTGATTATGGAAGGTTCTTTGCATCAAAGAGTCTTTATGACCCGTTGAAGAAAAGAAGGGTCACTTGGGGTTACGTTGGAGAATCAGATAGCGCGGACCAGGACCTCTCTAGAGGATGGGCTACCATTTATGTACGTCTTTTTCGTCATTCATATTATTCAAAATGATAGTATAAGGTACAATACACGTCTCATGTTAAATTTTTTACTTATAGAATGTTGGAAGAACAGTGGTTCTAGATAGAAAGACCGGAACCCATCTACTTCATTGGCCAGTAGAGGAAATTGAGACTTTGAGATCCAATGTTCGTGAATTCGAGATTGAACTTAAGCCAGGTTCAATCATTCCACTCGAAATAGGCTCAGCCACTCAGGTATAAGAAATTCACAGAGATTGCTTTTACTCTCTCATTTTGTTTCTCAGTTTTTGAAAAATATGTGCACAACATAGTTTAGCTCACAAAAGATTATAACATATGGACAAACTGCAGTTAGACATAATTGCGACATTTGAGGTGGATGAAGATGCGTTAAAAGCTACAAGTGAAACCAATGATGGATACAGCTGCACCACAAGCTCGGGTGCAGCTGAAAGGGGAAGATTGGGACCATTTGGGGTTGCGGTTCTTGCAGATGAAACCCTTTCAGAGTTAACTCCCGTGTATTTCTACGTAGCTAAAAATAGCAATGGAGGTGTAACAACACATTTTTGTACCGATAAGCTAAGGTAACAAAAACAAGTATTGCTAAGAGAAACTTTTACATAAGTATACTTACAGTGGAATACATACTGAACTTAAAATAATAATAGGTCAACACTGGATTATGATGGCGAGAGAGTGGTGTACGGGAGCACTGTCCCCGTGCTTGATGATGAAAAACCGACGATGAGGATATTGGTAAGCTTGCAACACTTTTTATTTATCACTAATACCTGAACCAACTTACTTCTTACAACGCAACCAGATCGAATTTTTTAGCATACCCGTCAAAATACTGATATAAGTTGTATCATTTGTATACCATTGAATGAATAGGTTGATCATTCGGTAGTAGAGGGGTTTGCACAAGGAGGAAGGACGGTAATAACATCGAGGGTCTATCCCACAAAGGCAATCTACGAAGGCGCCAAGCTCTTCTTGTTCAACAACGCAACAGGAACCAGCGTAAAGGCTTCTCTCAAGATTTGGCAAATGGCTAGTGTCCAAGTTCAGCCTTACCCATTTTAATTAATCCTTATTAAATCTTATCTGCCTACTATTTTTACTATGATTACTTGTAATGTATTCTACGAGTATTTCGTTACTAGTGATATTGTATTCTAGTATTCAGCTTTTGAGTAATAACAGAAGTTTTGATGTATGGGAATATTTTGATATGATTCACTTCTTCGATTAAAGTTATTTGCACATGTAACAAGCTTAAACAATAATCAAACATAAAAATTGGGTTCAAAATCCGGATCCATACATAAAAGATGATTTTAAATTGGGTTCATAATACGGATCCATACCATAAAAGATATGAATCCAGTTTTATAAACACAATAACAAAACCCGTCAAACATAAAGTCAACAAACGTCTTTCTTCCCGCCATGACATCCCTCTATCCACCACCAACCCTATCCATTTTTTCCCCCAAAATTCTCATAAAACCTAATTTCCAACCACTCAGTCTCCGCCCTCTCGCCGCCGTCTCGTCAAATTCCAACCACGAAACCGAACGAGGCTTCGATTTCCAAACAGGCGACACTTTCTTCCGCCACGAAAGCGCCACGGGCCGAGACCTCGGTGTCCTTGCCGCGGCTCTTCACAAAAGGTCAAACGGTCAACTCCGAGTCCTCGACGCAATGTGCGGTTGTGGAATCCGGTCTTTGCGTTACTTGGCTGAGTCCAAAGCTGATTTTGTATTGGCTAATGATGCAAACGAGGAATGTAATGGTGTTATTGTTTCGAATTTATCGAGTGTTTCGAGTGAGAGTGAAGGGAGGTGGAAGGTTAGCCATTCGGTTGCGAATCGAGTGTTGGCTGAGAAATATATTGAGAGGGATTTTTATGATTTTATTGATGTTGATTCTTTTGGAAGTGATTCTAGTTTTTTTAGGTTTGCTTTTGATACTGTTAAGTTAGGTGGATTGCTTTATATTACATCTACCGATGGCTTTTCGTCCGGTGGCCATCGCCCTAACCAGTGAGTTGCTCTTAAGTTGTTAACCTCTTCTTAAATGTAACAGTTTTCCACTAAGTTCATATTAGTCCATTTCCTTCCTAACTGATGTATGACTTTCGTCTTGTATGTTTTAGTTCTTTAGCTGCATATGGAGCGTATATTCGCCCCCTGCCATACTCAAATGAAATTGGTTTACGGATGGTTATAGGTGGTGCTATGCGGGAGGCTTCAGTATTAGGTTATCATGTTTCACCACTTTTCTCATACTATTCATACCACGGGCCTGTCTTCAGAGTATTGCTACGCCTTAACCGAGGAAAGCCACCCCATGGCATGTACTAGTTGTTACTACAATTTGTCTTGTCATATTCTACTCCATACACACTTTTAGAAACCCAATTAAGAGTTTTAAGATATCTGCTTATATAGCTTTTGATATATTCTGTGACAGGCAATATAGGTTTATTTGTTACTGTGAATCTTGTGGTCACTCTCAAGCTATTTCATGGGAGAAACTTGGTCAAATAACCTGCCCCTGTGGATCAGATGTACGGTTCCCCCGCTTTTAACAACATATATTGCTATCGTGTTTGTGTGTGTGTCTATTACTATGAATCATCTTATGTTGTTAGTATCTGCTATGACTGGAAGATTGTCTAAATCTATCTCATCTTTCAGGTACCTGATTCACTTGTTGTCTCTGGGCCTCTATGGACAGGGCCTCTTCATTGTGCATCCTATCTTACAGAAATGCTTACTCTTGCTGGAGAATGGGGATGGTTGGGTGATGGTACAAAAAATGATCTTGATAAGTTATTAAGGCGGATGATTGATGAAAGTGACCCAAGTTTATTATTTGGTTACATCCAACTTGATGAGGTTGCTGTTACATGTATGTTCACTCATTAATGATGTCCTATTTTTTTTACTTTGCTGAATATTGTGTTTCTTACATATGTAACAGATAGCGAGTCGTGCTAAGGTCAATTCTCCTCCAATCTTGACAATAATGAATGCCATCCAGCAGGTACTTCTCGAGTGATCTAGATACATTCACTTTTGTACCTTTAAAGAACTAGGCATTAGGCCATTTCGCCTTTGCCACAATATTTTAACCACCCTTATACAAATAAATCAGGTCATGCATAACCACTTTTATACAGATATTTTGTTCAAGGCAATTGTACCCTGGCGATCTGTTATGAAACAAACAGATCAGCTTTCTGCAAGTGATTTTATCTTTACTTCATAGTTCGTCCTGATATATTCACATTGTTTATGGTTCTTTTGTAGGAGGGATATGCTATTAGTAGATCACACATTTCCAACAATGCAATCAAGACAAATTGTCCCATGCCTGAGTGTATCAGGATAGCGAAGGAAATCCAACGTTGCTGAGTTGTTTAAAGATAGACAACCATCCTTGTTATTCCTGAGAATTGCACAATTTTGACAATAATTTAGTTGCAGAGTCTTTAATGGGTGTTTGTTGGATTGCAAGGCCTGAATTTCAGTGCTCCAGTAACGAACTTGGAAAATGTAGTTTATGCTTGATTGAAAAACATTTTGGAGCCATGATTCTAAACGGAGTAATATAAAAGCTCTAACTTGCACCTGTCATTACTATGTATTTATGTAATTATGTATGATGAAACATAGGTTTGGGTTTGGATATGGTTACGTTTAGGGTTGGAGTTGCTTGTAACTTGGTTGTATTCATATTTATTTTCAAATAAGTAATAGGAGTACCCTGAACTTTTTTTTTTTTAATGTATATCATTTTAACTTAGTTTTTTGGATTCTCACAATATATCCAACAAAATCTCACTTAAGTAAAATTCACGCACCACACACACAAAAAAAAAAGTTGCAATGAGATTGAAAATTACTTTTAAGAAATTAAAATCACAATTAGAAATTCAAAGTTACAATGAGGAAGCACAAAATTGCAATACAAAAAAAAGAAAATATCAATAGAGGTGGTCTAAAATCACAATGAAACACTCCAAATTGCGATGAATAGATCACTATTGCGATGAGAAGTCCAAGTCTCAATGTGTAAAATCACAAGGGAAAATCAAGAGCGTAATAAAAAAATTAATATCACAATGAGAAATACAAAATCATATATCAAAATCACACACCAGGATTAACTATTGTGCACGTGAATTACATCAGATATTAACTAAAATTTTTACAAGATTTGAAGGTGGCCTTAAATTTTGAATTTTTAAGAACTATGAGAATGACTTATTAACCTTGTTTACCTCCCTATTCAACCTTTTCTATATGAAAATGACTTGATATCATTTTTGAATTTGATTTAAGCCTTGATCTAAATTTTATGATAAATCATTTCCGCCCGACAATAGTGGTTACACGATTATGGTTAACAATAATAGTTGGGTAAAGAAAACGTAAGTTAAGATTACAAGCAGCAAAAAGCCGTGAAGCAAGAAGACATGGTTTATTCAAGTTTTGCACATACAAAAAAGATTTAGTACCAGGGCAAAATGGGACTTCGACTTCCTTATTGGCTTATTACATGTCCAAACTCTTCAAGAGCCCACCTGTAGGCTAGTGTCAAGATTCTTCCTTTTAAGGGCATTCTTTTTCATACACCTCATTTGCATACTTCCAATTGATGACTTTCCAAATGTTCTTCAAATAATCGGGTCTAACATTTTTATACTGTATCATAAACAGAAAACTTTAAATCATAATTACATGGTCACTAAAGAAGGCTATTAGCTGTGAGTTATTTACAGCGGAGGTAGGAGTTTTAAAACTTTCTGTATATATTCCAAATAGACTGAAAATTTATATAGATACCTGTAAGTAGTATGCATGCTCCCAAACATCTATGCCAAGCAGAGGGACCAAACTTACACCTTTTGTAACCAGTGGGTCCTGCAGCACAAGTAGATTTCTGTTAACGTATTCGAATGTCTTGTAAATACCAAATAAACAAAAAAAAAAAGGCACTTAAGAGTATATCCAATACAACGCTCAAGAAGATCAGTTAAAACAGCATAAGCCAAAAAACGAATAGCATGACCCAAGAAAAACAATGTTCAGTAATGGAGTCTGATGTTTGTGAGGAAGAGCCTGTCACCGCCTCTTGCAGAGTTTGACAGGCCCTGGGACAACAACTAGGTGCAACATTTACGCAGTGAATACTCCTTCGTGAACAAGCTGGAAATAATTTGCTTAAGCAAGTAACGAGACGCTATACGTAGAACCCTTATGTGACGTTAAACTTGTACCCAAGTCGAAATCAATATAATCTCTCTTAGCTTGCCATGTATTAAGCATATTGTACTGCCCTGCCCAACCACATAACTATGTGTGTTCTTTTTGTTTTGCTCAAGTATGTCTTTTGCTATTGTTTTGTGTGCGTTTTATCTAGGGTTTGAAATTCAAATCCTCACATAATAGTTCTAAATCACCGACAAACCAAGAAAGATAAGAATAGAAATTGTGGCAAAGATACAGAAATTTTGTTTACTATAATATAGTGATCAGCAACAACAATACCGAACCCATGCCTTCTAATATAATGAGCATTTAATTTAAAAGATGTAAACAATCCCTTAAGTTACATGTGATGGTTTTGACCAATTTCCTTAGAAATGGGTAAATTAGGGTTATGAATTATGATAAACCTCAAATGGATAAAAATGGGTCAAGTCAATAAATCAACTAGAAAGGGTATAGGTCAACTGTGTCAGATAATAAACAGATCGAAAGTAGCCAAAGCATGTTTTGATGAGCACACAAACCACATAAACCATCTTATTAAAATATTAAGATTGGATTTACTTTAAAAGTATAGCTTAAGCATATTAACAATTTATGAATTAGTGCTTACCAGAATACCCAACGGGGCCTATTACCCAACTCGGCCATCTTGCCCCCTCTAACTTTGAAGTTCAAGTCTAGATACAGGTGATGGTACTTGATACTTATTACTTAACAGCCAAAATATCAATTTATACCTGGTTTGCTGTTGTTTCAACCACAAGCCTTTTCAGCTCCTTGTCTACTGCAAGCCACTGCCAATGCATCACAGCTTTAAATTAAATAGGAGTTGAAGAAGAAAAAAATCAATGATTACATTAGATATTGAATGATGAAAATAAATACAATACAAAATTAAAAAAAATAGAACCTACCACCCATCCAGAACCCTGCACAGCAGCTCCTTCGGCATTCATCTTGGCAATCAACTTTTCCATAGAACCAAAATGTTGGTCGATAGCCCAACCCAAAGAACCATGTGGTGGCTCACCACCTCCTTCCTGTAAAAATGCTTCATCTCTCAGTCAACTAGTATACGTAGAATTATCACAAAATTATCAAGAAACAGACTTACTCGAATAGGGGCAAGATTCTTCCAGAAAATTGAGTGATTCACGTGACCTGGTCAGAAGGCGATAAAAGCAATGCACCATCACTACAATAGTCTTATATAGATGAACTATGAGATGCTACAAGAAGATGACCTCAAAAACAATTACTATATGATGCAATCATATTTAGAAAAACTTATTGATTGTTTACATAGTTAATTCACATAAAGACAGGCTGTATATGACTTAACAAACTAAGCACTTGCTAACTTGAAGCAATGGCACTCAATGCCAAAAAACCAGACACATATTGGCAAGGGAAATGGGAAGGAATATAGCACAACACATATTAGTTAACTGACAAACTGGTACATGGAAGTGAATTACACTGCTCAATGCCAAACAAGCTAAAGACTTAAAGTACCAAGAAAGAGAACATAGCAGTGAACATATTGTTGTTTGAAGCTAAAGTATGGATTAATGCGGATCTGACTGCTCTTATTGATTTTAAAGATGGCATCACGGTACTCGTACACACCGATATTCAACAACTAAAATGATATATGATGACTGACTATATAAGCATAAATAATAGGTTGTTGACTGTCAATGTTGATACAAATGCTTCCAAGAATGATATCATCAAGTACTTTGTACCCTAACTCTGAAGAGTATTTAAAAGATTTGACTTTAATAATATAGATGCAACAAGTGATATCAATTAGGTTTTTTGTTGCACGGGTACATGTATAGAGCTAAGTAATTAAGAATAATTTTCTCGAAATAAGCTACGGCTGCCATAAACAACCTCTTAATAAGCTCTTTAATATAAGCCAAAAATGATGAGTTTTATAAATGCGCTGATGAAACTCAATAAGCTTTTTTCCGAAAAATTTCATAAGCACATCAAAATAAGTTAATATAGCACCAATAGAAAAATGCCACACTACCACTTTTCTCAATAGCTAAAAAAAAGTCACCCTTCCCCAAAAAAAGGGGGAAAGGGTGGAGGATTGGAGCGACTGGTTACTACACACAAGACCATATGTCTTTCCTCTAAATCATCCCCATTTTTTGATAGTTGAATTTTTATGACCTAAAGAGTTGCTTGCTTACATTTAGAGCCCCAAAGATCAGAGTGTCTTGAGATTCAAAGGTGTAAGTGGATGAGAGTTCGTGACACAAGTTGCCTAAAGAATCTTTCCATTGCGAACGGTGAATATTAAGAATTTTATCACAATCTTGAGGTCAGGTGTTAATTTGTCTTTGTCAATTTTGTGAGTAGTTGGAGTTTGGATATGTTTAAACAGAAGTCCTGATATTTACTATGGATTGTTTTGTTAAAGGTGATTTTTCAATTTTCATTAACGAATTGTTTAGACAAAATAACCAAGTTTGGAAACGCAGGTGAGAAGTTTCTTCAGAAAACTAGATATTGAGATAATTGTACATATCTCCTGAATGCGCATCGCACTTGAATCATTATCCATGAGAGGCATTCAATGGTTGGGATGCAATTAGCAATGTTTTAACTTGCAACCGAAGAGAAAGATCTTTATATGAAAATCGAGTTCACCGGGGAGTTAGAAACTCTTCTTCCATTCCCAGAAATTGATTTTACTGCTTCCTCAATTTTTCCAAATCGATTTTTGGGAAAGAAAAAGAGTTTCAAAATGTCTAGTTAACTCGATTCTCATATAAAGATGTTTCACTTCAGTTGCAGGTTAAAGCATATTGCTAATTGCATCCATCACCATTGAATGCCTTTCATGGATGAGCTTACCAAAATCTACCATGTTATTCTCCATGAAAATAGACAAATAGCCACAAAAATTATCTCTATATCTTGCCATAATAAGTGTTAAAATAGAAGTATTATTCAAGTAGCTATTGCAACTTGAATCTACAAAACGTATTTCTCTGTATCCTGCCATAATATAAATGAGAACGAAGAGTGTTTGTCTGGGTTTATTTGAAGTAACTACGGTCTACGGCAATGAAAAAAAAGTGATACTCCACCTCTCTCTTACACAATCACCATTGACGACCAACTACATACGCAATTTCCGTTTGTGGTCACACCACCACCACCACCACCGTCAAGTTTATGCATTTTTATAACCTATTACCACGACATCGTGCAAGCTCTATTCTAATCCTTACTATATAAAGCAACCCTCCTCCTCCCCCTCCCCCAATGTTAATATCAAGCACTAGAAATCAGAATCCCTCTCTTCCCCCGCCAAAAAAAAGTGTCTCACCCTAACTCAATCCGGGTCAGCCAAGTAACCAGGATCAACTCGTAGATTTATGGGTAAACGGGTCAAGCCAGTCGGATTCGACATCGTTCAAGCTCTATTCTAATCCTTACTATATAAAGCAACCCCCACCCCTCCCCCAATGTTAAGATGAAGCACTAGAAATCACAATTCCCTCTCTTCTCCCACCCAAAAAAAAAAATGTCTCCCCAAACTCGGTGGATCAACTAAGTGATTTGTGAGTAAACGGGTCAAATCAATCGGACTCGACCAATGGCGGTCAACGGCTCAAAAAGGACCAAAACTGTTCAGATTGGCCTCAAAATAGGTATAAAGATCGGATCTTGTCGAGAAGATCCCGAGTCACTGGCTCCCCAACCTTGGTCTCACGGCACCTCACCCTACTTCCATCACCACCACCACCAAGAATCACCAATAACCCCTAAAAATCACCAGTAACCACCATAGACAGCAGGACACCACCACTTAGTGCGGGCACAAGGCTAGTGTGCGTAATTGCGTATAGATATACATATTATATATAATAATGTGGAGCAATCAACTATAATTTCCTAACTAAGTCCTTCTTAGTTCTATCGTGTTCTTAATAAAAAGGATAACAATATCATACCGAAAACAACATAGTAATCAATCAAATAGACACAAAACCGAACCTCCGCCATTGAACTTTATAGCACTCTGCAATTTAACAGCGGTGGAAGCATCACCCTTCGCGATTGCGTCATCAAGCTGTTCAAGTGCCTTGTTGTAATTAGTAATGTAAGCCTGGTGATGCTTCTGATGATGTATCTGCATAATCTCACCGCTAATAGCCGGTTCAAGTGCTCCATAATCGTAAGCGAGATCGGGAAGTGTGAATGTTTGTATGCCACGGATGTGTTGCTGAAACCGACTTAGGGTTTTGCCACTGGCTGCTAGGGTTCGGAGCGCCATTTTTGTGATTAATTATTTATGTTTTTATGCGAATGAGCGAGTGAGGTGAATCAAACGGGTTTTTAAAGATAATAGACAAATCGAATCTGTGAGCGCCAATGACTTTCGTGATTCGATACAGTTAACTCTGCCGTGTGCTGAACTGCTGGATTTACAAAACACCTACTCTATTTTTATTACTTTATCATGTTAGCTCCTTTTTTTTCAAATCGATAATAATTCTCTTTTACCATTCAATTTCTTGATTTAATGATGTTGCTAAAAGGAAAAAATTTTAAAAGATTATTTAAAAATAATTCATCTATTACCTTTTTTAACTAGACAAATGTCCGTACGATTCGACAGTGCGGAGACGACGGCAACAGGTGGTGATAACAGTGTGGTTATTAATGTAAAAGCCATTAATGTAAAAAAAAAAAGAGAATAATATAGATATTTTAAAGATTAAAATATATAGCCTACTCTATGTTGTTAATGGTCGAATAAAGGTAATAACAGTCGACCATCGATATTTAGTATATTGGTTATAGCAGTGGTATAAAAGTTATCATGATATTATGCTATATATGTGTGTGTGTAAAAATTCCAAAACAATTAATACTTTATACTAATTTTAAACTTAAAAGTCAAGCTTAAAATTATTTGAAACATGATAGATGAAAATCAAATCATTACTTTTCAAAATCTTCCTTCGAATCCATATCAAGTCATCAACCAAGTTATCCATTTGATTGGGAGATGCTAATGGGAGTTGTTATGTGTAGGTCGATTGATTGAAACATTAGGGTTGGACTTGTTCTTAAAATATTAGATGGATCGCTAAGCTTTTATTTAATTAGTATGGACTATTAATAAAAAGGTATTTATTAGTTTTGGGCCCAAAAAATGGGAAAAAAAACCCTGTAATAACACCGTTATAAATGAAATTTTAAAAGCTAAATATCGGCAAAATAACGGTAAATACCACCGTTAATAACGGAACCGCTATTTTGGGGAAGGACCGATAACCGTTATACCACCGTTATTAACAACATATAGCCTACTTAGATGAAAAAATTAGTTGATAAAAGTAGTAGTAAAGAAATAAAGAGATGTTTTGGGGTTATTAACTACTTAGTTAAAAAAATTTGTAAATGACAAATGTTTTATAATGTAGTAAAGCTATATAATAATAGACTAATCATATGACCGCGCGATGCGCTGGTGCGGTAATGGTGGTGGCGTCGACGGGTAGTGTGGCGGCAGCACCGGGTGGTGTGGCGGCAGCGGTGTTGATAGTGGTGTGATTATTAATATAAAGGTAATTGATATAAAATGATATATTGTAGTTATTTTAAGGTTTAAGTATGTATGTTATAAATAACTTTATTAAGGTTATTATAGATATATTAAGTGGATATATTAAAATAAGTAAATAAAAAAGATAAGTAGTTTGGGTTAATCAATTTTTTCTTTTGAGAAAATAAGAGAGCCAAATGTTTTATTAGGTAAAAAGTAAATTAATGTTATTCAACCTATTTAGTTCTATTCAATGTTATTAGTTTTATTCAACCTATGTAGTAATATATCGTGACATCGTGTATCTAATGAAATACGAGTATCTTAATTTGGCCTCAGAACCGACAAAAAATTAATCATGAAATACATAAAAAACAAGCTTATCAGAAATAAGCCACACAAAAAATAAGTTATAAACTTTTAAAATAAGTGAGGCCAAACACTCTCTTATTCCGTTATGGAGAGTGATAAACTTACAATAATATTTAACCATTTACAACAATATAAATTTTATACTGTTATATATTATGTAGTATAATATATACGTTTTGTTGTAAATGGTTAAAATGTGTTGTACATCTATCACTTCCCTTCCGGTATGATATCTCATTTCTATACAACTCTATCTAAAAAACCACCCTTAATGTTTTGTGTGGGATGATGATTGTGTTGTTTAGGGGCAAGGGTGTAGTCATCGACAGGTTTTTTTGGCAAGGTTTGTCAAATTGGCAAGCCTATAGCATATGATTTGGCAAGTTTAATTGGCAAGTTTGGCAAGTGACATCGGCATGTTTTGGCCGATGGTAACCAAGGATTGACAAATTTTGGTTAGTACAAATATACTCCATTTTTTGTTTTTTTCTTCTTTATCTTTTTTTTTTTTTGGCAAGTTTGGCTAACTTTTTGCACTACACCACCTATTTTGGCAAGCATTTGGCAAGGATTGACAAAACTTTGGCAAAATCACGTGGCTTCATGTGATTGGTTGAAAATTTGTCAATTTGCCAATTTTGTGACACTACATTGTTGCCCCTTACTGCTAGCTGATAACTGGATATGTAGTATTGTCATTATTTATTTTCCTATATAATCTGTCACGTGACGGATTTGTATGTAAGGGAAAAACTCCTCATAGCATATCTATCTTTTTCATGTTTATCAAAAAACCTCTAATAACTAATGACATGTTTTCAAAATATATTTTTTTAAAAATATAAAGGTTTTCCTAATTTGCAGTTATATTCACCATTATGTCTTAAACAGTTGAAACCTATATTGTATATTAAACTAATATATTTTATAGTCTTTTGCCATCAAAGTGCAAACTTTTTTTAAAGTAAAATGAGCATGGTACCCGCGCGTTGCGACGGATATTATGGACGACGGTGGCTGATGATGAACGACGGCGGTGGTTATTCACGAAAATAAAGGGGTTGTATATTGTTTTGGTATATAGAAAGAATGATTTTGAAAAGAGAAAGAGACAACAACAACAACAACAACAACAACAAGATCCAATCCCTGTACGGGGTATTTACTTTTGTTTTAAGGGAAAGGGTAAAAGGGTAAAATTGCATGTCCCAAACATGTAAACTTTTCAACACCCCCATATAATTTTTAATAGGGAGTGTAGATCTCTTACATATATTATACCTAAGAGAAACTTCTCATAAAATACTATTAGAGTTGTTTTATATGAGGTCACCTCATTTGATAAAAATTTGTCAATTGAGATAAAAATCAATGGTTTCTCTTTTCTTTTTTTTTTTATCTCTATATCTATACTACTATATAAAAATTATATACCCCATGGCCCATGTTGAAAAGTTTACATTTTGGGACATACGAAATTACCAATTTACTCTTAATGAATTAAATCACCATCAACCCTTAATATTAAATTACAACATTAGTCCATCTATACTTCTATGTTACTATATAAAAAATTATATACCCCATGTTGAAAAGCTTACATTTTGGGACATGCAAAATTACCAATTTACCCTTAATGAATTAAATCACCATCAACCCTTAATATTAAATTACAACATTAGTTCATTATATTATAAAATATCTCTACTAACCCCCTTTAAATAAAATATTTTTACCTACACCAATTGATGCCGCCACCATCGTCACCGTCCGTCACCGCCATCACACCACCGTTATCGTCGGCTTGCCGCCGCATTACGCATGTAACATGCTCGTAGTTTCATATAACTTAGCATAGTTTAAAGGTAAAACATATTTACGGTTGAAAAATTAAAACTCATTATAGAAAAAGTAGAATATATATAGATCTTTCTCAAGCTTTCGAGTTCCATTTGACTTTTCTATTACTAAACCAAGCCCTTGAATTTGGTAAGTCACGCTTCAAGTAGCGTGGGAGTAGTTTTCTGAAAAGTTAAGCGCCACCGGACTAAGCCGTGTTTTAATTAGAAAGTTTTGTATCCAATTTGCATAAAAGTTCTTAAACTATGAGGTTTGTTCAATTCCCTCCGCTCCATTTTCCTTCATGGCCACATTAGTCTCAATTCTCGAACCTATCTCCATAAACGGGTTCTAAACTTCTAGTAACTTACCTTTACTCTTTTTATAGTACTGTATATATTTTTTTGGGGCATCTTTTAAGACAATATTTCATAAACGATAACATAAAGAAGATACTAAACTAGCTAACTTTTTTTTTTTAAAGTGTGAATCATTTGCTCGCAACAACAGATCTAGCTTATGTTGTCTTAACCGGGTCTGCGCTAAACTAGCTAATACAAAAGACGTACAATCCGAAAACTAGCTAACTTACCTATAGTCTTTTTATAGTACTGTATATATTTTCATGGGGCATCTTTTAAGACAATATTTCTGTAACACCCGTCGTTTTAAAATCTAGATTTCAAAAAAAAACTTTTGCCAAACGGCGTTTAAAACGTAGCGGAAAATGATCACTTTAAAACTGCTCCATCCGTAACCGGATGGTACCTTTATAAAATGGTGTTACTAACGTGCATCATCCAAACAATATAAATGAAATCCAATTTATGGCACCAACATAAATGCCATCATTAATACATGTTCATAAATCATGAACGAAAGTAGCCAAGACATAAGGCTAAAAGGGGAAGTCTAAGCATTCAACAAACTATGTTAGTCTTCTTTATTGCATCTACCCATCTCACCGAGCTAATCCTTTTCTAGCTCAAACCTGCTTATCCTAAAGGACACAACATTTTCATAAAAGCAAGTGTTAGCTAATAAAATTAGCTAAGTAAGATACACACATTTTGATAAAACGCTCTTCATTTTACTTTCATAAAACTTCGTCATATCTTACTTATCAAAACATGATCACATTACACTTCATTCACAATTATCATAGATCAACCCATACTTCCCTTTTTCCCACATTGCATCACATTTCATTTCATATCAACATATACATCATATTATCATATACCCACATCTTAATGAGTATCTTATATTATATCAACATAGACTTACCACTTAAACGTAACTTCATATCATATCTTGGCATATCACGCATAAACTTGTCACACGTATTCATATTAGCACATATTCTCACGTCACATGGTGGTCTCACAACGTAAAGCACATATACTTCTCCCACACATATCTTATTATCATCTTAATCAGCTTAATCGACTTCATCTTACGTCTTACATATCACACATAAACATATCACACATATATGCATAGCACATGTAGGACATATACTCCTAATTGTGCCTATGCATCGTTCTTATTAAATCTCACGTCACCTTGTAATCCCACGTCTTAAATTACATGTATATCTTTCTCACATATTTATATATCTATCTTAATCGACTTATTCTCACGTCTTACATCTTTACATATTACGCATTAGCTTTACAACTAGCACGATTTCCCACGTCTTACGCACTAGCATTACAACTAGCACGATTTCCCACGTCTTACGCACTAGCATTACATCTAGCACGATTTCCCACGTCTTACGCACTAGCATTACATCTAGCACGATTTCCCACGTCTTACGCACTAGCATTACAACTAGTACGGGTTAAGCTTAACACTTCCCACGTCAATCTCACGTATTTAGCTATAGCATTTCCCACGTATCTATCTTTCTTACTTTTACGCACTAACACTAAGGCTAAAACGATTTCCCACATTTCACACTTTACTTTAACATTAGGTATATTCATTACCTAAGTAATCCCACATCTACTTTAACGTTTAATCCCACTAACGTGCACAACTCATAGCAATTCCCACGTGTATCTAGTGAACTAGACATGTCATACTTAAGTCCCACATACAAGCCATCACATATCAACATTAAGGCATATCAACGACATTATCAACAACACATATCTTAAACATATCATAGCAACGTTATTATAAGTTTCATACTTCATATGCACATATATACTTCTACTTTAAACGTCATCATATCAACATAAATCATTTCAACATGCATATATTACCACATAACCTCCCACATAACCCAAAAAACCCAACACACATAAGATAATCCGATTAAGAGGTTATTTATAGAAAACCACATTTTGTTGTGCCTCTAGCGTGAGAAAAGTTATGTATCTTACCTCGTTGAAGAGCACAATAAATGATAACGTAAGTTATCGAGCTTTGCAATTATTCCCGGCTTACCTATAATCATTAAACGACATAATGAGCTAATTAAATATCCAATTACTTATGGTCATAACTCAGGTCTAGATACCTATAAACATGACCCATGACAAAGCTTGATGCATCGGAGGTTCGATTAATGTTTTAGACCTTACATAACTCGACGAAACTCGACATTCACTCACTAAATTAACCTTTCTGAAAACTTGACATCATCATCATCTTTTAAAAGCATTATCATTAGAAAATAGACTCTCTCACGATTCCGTGCATAGCTTATTCGTCAAAAACGGAGTTACGGTTCAAAAGTTATGGTCGTTTAGAAATGTTAACAAAATCAGTCCATAACGGGAGTTACGAATATTTGTAACGGGAGTTACAGTGGAGGTGTTATCGCAATTATCCAGCTAACGGGAGTTACACAACTGTAACGGGAGTTACAACGACCAGTCGTGAAAAACAACCCCAAAACTTAACCAAACACGTCCCAAACGACTTTAACACATCTCCATGTCTTATGAACATCAAATACATTTAAAATAAGACCAAAATTACTCATTGAAAACACCAATTAATCCTTGAATCATTTACCATCGTTATACAATCGATTAATCACCCGAATGACGCGAAATCAATTAATGGACTGTAATTAAACCAACCTAAAACCCTAAGACCAGATTCTAGTCTATTTGCTTGACTCATACCATCAACAATCAAAGAAAAATCATCTATATTACCTTTATATAATCACAAGGATGAAAGATCTTGATCAAACTTCAATCAAACACCAAGAAACGTAGGGTTTTGGAGGGAATTTGCTTTGGAAGAGAGAGGGAGCGGCTGGAGGGTTTCACACACACGTAGATCTGAATAATAAGAATTAGGGAAGCCTAATTAACCCTTAAACCCCTGGCCATCACTTTCCTTTCGTCACCTTAAGTCCCCCAACTTCTCAAACATCGCATTTTAAGGTTAACTTACTAACCGGGACACTAATCAACCTAACAAGCACTTGACTTTCATATTACTTTTAATTACTTTCATTCGATTTACTTTAATCATCACATATGAAACATATAAGCATTTAATCACATAATCCCAATTTAGGGCACATAAACTAAATGAATTGACGTCAACTAACGGAATAGTCAAATAGTCAAACTTGAAAAGTTTGGGATGTTACAATTCTCCCCTCCTTAATAGGATTCTGTCCTCAGAATCATCACACGATATCAACACCTCCATATTTCTTCTCTCTACTTTCCACACACATATAAGTCAACATTTTTCCACATTTACTACTTAAAATTCATCCAACTTTCCAACCATCTACCATCTCTTCTTTATCACCTTCATTTCATGTCTTTCATTAGTCCATGTGAATACCGTCAAACAAACACGTCCTCATCATGATATATTTACAATTATGTTCCGGACCATAATTCTAACTATATCATTCTTCACACGTGTACCTTTAACTATACTCACACATCATAATGTCCAACATTTCATTTACAATTCATCATGGCATAATTATATTAACTACAAAACACACAATAAACACACATTATACACACAACACATATACACATATAACACAAAATGAAACACTACGTACTACTTACGCCGCATACCACATTCGTGTATCACAATGTCTTGCACCCTTTTCATAGATGACCACCCGTTCCACCAATGTGCCTTTCCTTACGTACATAACATCCGTCATAAACAAATCTTAATTGATCTCATGTTATCATCAAAATCTTGCAACAGACAAAGCGAGAAAAAAAAAAATAAAAAAATAAGGGACTAAAGGCTATCAACATAATTTTACTTCAACAAATACTTCTCAGCTTGAACCACTATAACTTCCATCACATACATGATATCTCATACCTCTTTTCCTTTACAGTCCTTATTTCCAACCAAGTGGGTGACACTTTATACGATGCATTCTATCTCACCTAATACCCTACTTTCAATCACCATCCTTAGCATATATCGCATTATATTCACAACACATCGACGCAAATCATTAAAGAAGTTTATCAAAATCTGACCTGGAATTTGCACATTACCTTAGGAGATCGTCCATCGTATCAACAAGTACATTTATCGACGGAGGAAGCGAGAAAAGTGAAGGAATAAGGCAACCGTCATAATCATACATATCAACAACAAAATCATATTAAGCCTTAATCCTACTCTCACACTTATCCCAACCCGTCCTAAAGACATTTCATCATAAGGCTAAAGCGTTCACTACTTAAGCCTATCAAGTCCTTATCGGTTTAAGTCCAAAACCTATGGCTTTTGGTCAGTCTTTGGTTCACTTAAACCATTTCTCTGATACCAACTTGTAACACCCGTCGTTTTAAAACCTGGATTTCAAAAAAAAACTTTTGCCAAACGGCGTTTAAAACGTAGCGGAAAATGATCACTTTAAAACTGCTCCATCCGTAACCGGATGGTACCTTTATAAAATGGTGTTACTAACGTGCATCATCCAAACAATATAAATGAAATCCAAGTTATGACACCAACATAAATGCCATCATTAATACATGTTCATAAATCATGAACGAAAGTAGCCAAGACATAAGGCTAAAAGGGGAAGTCTAAGCATTCAACAAACTATGTTAGTCTTCTTTATTGCATCTACCCATCTCACCGAGCTAATCCTTTCCTAGCTCAAACCTGCTTATCCTGAAGGACACAACATTTTCATAAAAGCAAGTGTTAGCTAATAAAATTAGCTAAGAAAGATACACACATTTTGATAAAACGTTCTTCATTTTACTTTCATAAAACTTCGTCATATCCTACTTATCAAAACATGATCACATTACACTTCATTCACAATTATCATAGATCAACCCATACTTTCCTTTTCCCACATTGCATCACATTTCATTTCATATCAACATATACATCATATTATCATATACCCGCATCTTAATGAGTATCTTATATCATATCAACATAGACTTACCACTTAAACGTAACTTCATATCATATCTTGGCATATCACGCATAAACTTGTCACACGTATTCATATTAGCACATATTCTCACGTCACATGTTGGTCTCACAACGTAAAGCACAAATACTTCTCCCACACATATCTTAAGGGAAAGGGTAAAAGGGTAAAATTACATGTCCCAAACATGTAAACTTTTCAACACCTCCATATAATTTTTAATAGAGAGTATAGATCTCTTACATATATTATACCTAAGAGAAACTTCTCATAAAATACTATTGGAGTTGTTTTATATGAAGTCAGCTCATTTGATAAAAACTTGTCAATTGAGATAAAAAT